>NW_007026104.1:0-606 GCF_000164805.1 Carlito syrichta
TCTGAGTAGCTGGAATTACAGGCATGTGCTACCATGCCTGGCTGATTTTTTGATTTACTGTGGAGATGAGGTCTCTCCAAGTTGCCCAGGCGGGTCTCAAACCCGCGGGCTCAGGCACTCATCTCAGCCTCCCAAAGCGTAGAATTACAGGCTGAGCCACCGAGACCGGTTCACTTTTTTTTAAGTCAGAGTTTCACTCCATCCCCTAGACTTGAGTGCTGTGGCACAGTCACAGCCACCACAACCTCGACCCGCTGGGCTCCAGCTATCCTTCTGCCTCAGCCTTCCAAGTAGCCGGAACAACAGGTGTGCACTACCGTGCCTAGCTAATTTTTTGATTTTTTTGTAGAGATAAGGTCTCCTCAAGGTGTCTGGGTTGGTCTCAAACCCGCTGACTCAGGCAATCCTCTTGCCTCGGCTTCCCAATGTGCTGGGATGACAGACTTGAGTCACTGCACCTGGTCTATATACACATTTTCAGAGGTGCTATCTATGTGGTTACTTTTAGTTTGCTGTCATCAGAAGCCTCTGGACGCTGATGGGAGCCTCTCTTAAAACCTCTTATAATGGCAGACATCAAACGTGAACTTGTGTTCATGTTGTGTT
>NW_007026105.1:0-1332 GCF_000164805.1 Carlito syrichta
CTCTAGGTTCATCCAAGTTCACTGACTCCCAATATTTTTAACGATTAATATTATCAACTTAACACTATACTATAATCTATAAGTTTAGTTAAATGACTTAACTGTCAGTTATACTATTAACCTATTATGATTGAACATAATGCCTTATAACTCAGTTAAAACTTATTCTTAAACTACAAAACTTTACTATAATTCATGTTTCATATGTCTAAACTTTAATTTTTATATAATCTAATGATTGGACTTTAATACTATGCTATATCTCATTAAGCCAATACCTCATCATTAATTCTTTTATAAATCATATAGTAACTATTACACTTGAATAATGTAGCAAAAGGAAACAAAACAGCAAGCATAAATTTATGCAACTATGAGTGTATATGTATATATTTTATCCTAACAAGTCTACTCTAAAAATCAAATAGTAGCTGTCACACTCTTGAACAAGGAAATGCAGGGTTGCCAAGATGGCGGCCATGGGCTGAAGCAGAGAGTTTCAGTAATTAACTAAACAAAAGAAAACGTTCTGCCTGGCTAGGGGCAGGGTGACAAAACTATCATGGTAATTTAGTTTCTAATCTTAGCCCTAGGGGAAACAGTTTTCGGGAACAAGAGCTGACTACCCAGTCTACCAGGAAATAGAAGTTAAAAAATATCTAGAAAGAAGTAAAACTTAGAAAGACAGAGAGAAATAATTCTGCTATGCACTTTCCATCAGGTGTATTGAGATTTACTTATACGTTTTACTGCCATGTATGCACACTGGTCACTAATCACACGCCAATATTATAGGTATAACTGATATCCTATGTCAGAGGCGATATTCCAGATGGGCCTTTACAGGCCTCAGCCATGTAGCTATAGCTGTTGGCTCCCAACACTCTTCCTAATTGGATTTGAAGAGACTTTTAAAAAGGTTTTTTCAATGCAGGAGTGTTTTTGTTGTTGTTAAATTTAAATATAGCCCACACATAGAAAAGTACAGAAAACAGAAAGGATAGCTCAATGCAAATCCTGTGTAATCACCCCCAGGTTAAAGGCAGAATGATACCAATCTTCCCCGCCAACAGGACGCTCTTCAAAGGTATCCACCATCCTGCTTCTAGTTTTAGTTGTTTCCAATGTAGGCTTCTTAACAACAAGGTGCAGGGAACTGAAAAGCAGTATAAAGGCATTTGGTTTGGCAAATAAACACATTTTCAAGCTGTGGTGTTGGCTGCCAGCAGCATCTCTCTGTGTATTAAATGTACTGTGATTCAGTTGGAGAACTTGTCCTTTTTATACCCAGGCTGTTCGGTTGCTAAAATTCTCACTCATGAGTATGATCTA
>NW_007026106.1:0-640 GCF_000164805.1 Carlito syrichta
GCCTGAACAGGTTTTTGTTTTTTTTGAGTTGGAGTCTCACTCTGACGCCCAGACTGGAGTGCAGTGGCCACTCCCGGCCACCGCAGGCTTGACCTGCTGGGCTCCGGCGATCCTTCCGCTCAGCCTTCCGAGTAGCCGGAATTACAGGCGTGCACTACCACATCCGGCTGATTTTTTGATTTATTGTAGAGATGAGGTCTCATCAAGTTTTCCAGGCGGGTCTCGAACCCGCGAGCTCAGGCCGTGCACTCACCTCAGCCTCCCAAAGGCGCGGGGTTACAGGCTGAGCCACCAAGCCCAGCTTGAACAGATTTTTAATGCAGATAAAAGTGTCCTAGTCTGGAAAACACACACACACACACACACACACACACACACACACACTCACACACACAGGACATTTATTATTTTTTTTTTTATCCCCCCCCCCTAATATTTAAGACAGGAAGGAAAAAAGTTAACTATACTGTTTTGTAAAAATGCAGTCAGTTTATGATCAGCGTGACCCTTATCTATAAAGCTATTAACCCTGAAGCCTTGAAGAGAAAAGATGAACACCGCTGCCAATCTTTTGGTGTACATCAAGAAGGATTGGACACCAAAACCCTTTTTTTTGACTGATTCCATTGATGCTTTGTTC
>NW_007026107.1:0-1024 GCF_000164805.1 Carlito syrichta
TTGCTTCCAGGCACTATTTTATTAAGAGTTAAGCCTACAAAATTACTTCTAAGGTAATATCATAAGAGAATATTAATAATAAAATTGTTTTTCAATACATTAAAATCTGAGAATACCCAAAAGCCTGAACTATTCTGTTTTTGTCAAATTTTACATTACTCATATTAAAAATTTTAAATATGAAAGAGAATACAATGCTATAGAGAATGTTCTTTTAAGTATATAATTGATATTTTTAGGTTGAAAAGTTATGTGCTATATAAAACTAAAGGAATTTTTTAATAAGAAGAGTTATTGGTGCTACTATTAAAAGGTATTCTTGGTATAACATAAAATATGAGGAGTGAATATAAGATGTAGTCATAATTGATTTACATAATTCTTAATTTATGGTGGATCGCTCTTCCATCATACAAGGAAATCGGTGACCACGTCTTAAATTTGTTCATGCCTGCTGCTTCTCGTTCATGAAACTATTTTATTATTTAAAAAAATATTTTTGGCCGGGTGCAATGGCTCAAGCCTGTCATCTTGGCACTTTGGAGGCCATAGTGAGTTAATTACCTGAGCACACGTGTTCGAGAACAGCCTGGACAACATGGCGAGGCGAGACCTCATCTCTACAATAAACAAAACAAAAACAAAAACAAAACTGCAGTCTAGCCTGTGCAACAGAATGAGACTCTGACTCTCTCTCTCTCTCTCTATATATATATATATACTTGACAGTTTTAGTTTGAAATAACGTTAAACTCAAAAAAGCAATTAGGAGACTACATTGATTAGACATAAATTTTTAAAGCATATTTATTAGTAATTTCTTCATAAAGTTTCTTTTTTTGTTGTTTTTGAGTTGGAGTCTCACTCTTGTCACCCAGACTGGAGTGCAGTGGTCACTCCCGGCCACCGCAGCCTCGACCTGCTGGGCTCTGGCGATCCTTCCGCCTCAGCCTTCTGAGTAGCTGGAACTACAGGCATGCGCTACCACGCCCAGCTAATTTTTTGATTTATTGTAGAGATGAGG
>NW_007026108.1:0-682 GCF_000164805.1 Carlito syrichta
CACAGACTGTCTGTGGAGATGGCAGATGGCAGAACTCTCATTGAATAATCTTCTTTTGTTTTTTGAACCATTTCAGAATGCAACTTCCAAATCCATCAAACTTCACAACACTTTAATAAAAAATAATTGACTAAAGATTTAATAGGGAAGATCACTCACATTGTCAATGCATACCAGAAACGAACTAAATTTCTTCAGTATATATATATGTTCTTCTCTCTATGTTTTTTCAATTGTCCTGACATCTCATTTTTCTACTTTTTCCTCTTTTTTAGAGACCTTTAAGTTTCCTTTATTGCCGGAAGCAGATTTGCCTAACTATACTATCTGCAAAACACAAGCCCAGTAATTAATCGAATGGTGAATATTTGTCACTCCCAAAGCAACAGTATTGGAAGAGTTTCAACACAGTCCAAGTAGTTATCTAAGTAGTAACTTAACAAATTCAACCCATTATGTTAACTAATTATGAAATAATAAGAACTCAGATAAACAAGTAATTGAATCTGCGCTGGGTATAAGTGATTTTATAAAACTATTGGCTATGAACTGGATCTGAATGATACATAGGGATTTTCCAGGGAGATAAGGTTGGAGGTGCATTTCAGATTAAAGAGAACAGGGTATGAACAGAACATGAAGAATAAAAGTGTATGCCTTGGAGAAACTTGTAGTTTGGCAT
>NW_007026109.1:0-7595 GCF_000164805.1 Carlito syrichta
GGTCCTGCCTTCCCCACTTCCTGTTTCCACATGTCTTCCTGTCCTCTCCGCAGGATCCCCTCAACCTACCCAGGAACATCATCACCTTTCCCTCCTCACTAACGAATGGGAATTCCACCAGCGTCTTCTCGACGGGCAGGGGAAACACTTGGGGCCAGGCCACGGAAGAAAGTTACTCCGGCATTTAAAAGAATGAAAACACTGTCCCATGAGGCACAGATGTGCACAGAGCTGACTCAGGTGTCAGCCAGCATCTTTGACGAGCAACCTCTGCTCTTCAAAAACCCCTCTTAAGACGGGCTTGGTGGCTCAACCTGTAATCCCGCGCTTTGGGGAGGTTGAGGTGAGTGGATTGCCTGAGCCCGCGGGTTCGAGACCCGCCTGGGCAGCGAGACCTCATCTCTACAATAAATCAAAAAATCAGCCGGGCGTGGTAGCGCGCGCCTGTGATTCCGGCAACTCGGAAGGCTGAGGCGGAAGGATGGCCGGAGCCCAGCAGGTCCAGGCTGCGGTGGCTGAGAGCGGCCACTGCACTCCAGTCTGGGCGACAGAGCGAGACTCCAACTCAAAAACAAAAACAAAAAACCCCTCTTCTTCTTTTTGGAAGAACCCCTGTTCTTTTAAACTTCTGTCGGGCCAGAAAACAGATACTGCAAACCCCACGCAAAGGCAAGAACAGGGTCTGTCTTGGAGCCCTGTGAAGACTGAGATTTGATTTTATCTTCTGTTTATTTCTCTGGCAGAGCTGATGCTATGTTTATGGTCGACAGACACAAATGTGGAACTTCTCTGAACCGGTGCAACTCATTCCCCAGCACGCCTACCTTGACTTTTCTCATTTCTGTTCTCTAGTTCCACCAAATTCATGGAAGCATTATCTACTGGAAAATGAAGTTAAAACAAGTTGGGTTCTCTCCAAAGAAAGCAAAACTTGAAATGTTTGTTAAAGGGAGGAAAAATACATCTGCCTCACTTATCGAAATGTTCTTCTCAAGCTCTCGGCCTCTTTCGTCCAATCCTCTCTCCTCACTCTTCAGCCCCACACCCTTTCCTCCCAACCGTGTGGTGCAGGTGAGCTTCTGGGAGGAAAACAAACAAGAAACAGTATACGGTTTCTCTCCTTGTAGGTTTAGGTAATACATCCTCCTTCACTGTTGGAGTAATGTGCTGTGGTAAGTAAACAAACACATACCCCAGATATATGGGTACACACAAATGTTTCTGCATCTCCCCAAATGGCCGAATTCACTAAAATAAAGTTTTCTCCTGCCCCCTCCTCCCCCATATTTCAAGAGGAAAAAAAGCTTACGTGGAATCAAAGCTTATACAGACAGAGCTTGGCAGCTTAAAAAAAAAGTCTTTAAAAATTTTAGTTGAACCATGGCTTTTGTCTCTAAGCCCTCGGGGGGAAAATGTGAGCTTGTTTCCTCACTGAAAAAATATCGCAGCATTTGACAGGCTGAATTCTTTGATCCTCAAATGTTTCGGTGATTTCTCCAGTTCCCCCTCAACGCTCTGTCCCTCCTCACCCCCCACCTAACTGAGGCTTTGTAACCTGATGCTCTATAAAGAGCTTTTCCACAAGAGCATTAAGAGATGTCCTCGCTTCATATTAAACCTGTCCCCTGATTGCCCTCCTTGCAAGCACGGTCCCCTCTTGAGGCCTTGGCTGGCAGGAGAAGTTGGCCCAGCTGTTTTGAATTAGGGACAATGGGAGGCTTCCTTGTAATATATGACTTAATCAGTGTCCCTGAAGTAAACAATCCAAACTGTGGCTGGAAATGACCCGAAATTGGACTTCAGAAATCTTCTTGAGCTTTGGAGCTGAGAAGGAAAGAATTTGACTCTTTCATAGGTATGTCATAGGTTATATTTCACAGATGGACAACTGACCTTGAACTTCCGTAGGAGCAAAGCATTCTGTGTGGTAGCTGTGCGAGATTTGAGTTGCCAGATAAAATACAGGATGCCCGCTTAAATTTCAGTTTCAGATAAATAACAGATAATCTTTTAGCATTAAGGTCCCAAATATTGCAGCCGTAGCGTTGTTCTGGAAGTGAAGGAGCTATTATTTTTTTTTAATCTTCTTCCCACTGAGACAGGAGTAGTAAGCTTCTGTAAGGCTCCATCTGAAAATCTTGAGCCATTTCTGTTTCTATTGGTACATGATTTCTTCACACCGGTTTCCTGTCACCTTGACCCAGGTGAGGAGTTAGTATTATCCTCGTGAGTAAGCAGGGTGGTAGCTGTCAACATGGACTCCCACCCCATACAGACCCCCATCCCATAAAGACCTCCACCCCATAAGCCAGGAGCTGAATGCTTACAATATTGTCACTATATAGATCAATTCCTTTCTATCTTAGATCTTTGTTAACCTACTTGTTGTATTACTTGACGGTACTCAAAAAATCAATATCTGTCATTTAAAAAAAATATAGAAACAGACTGGGCACAGTGGCTCATGTCTGTAACCCTAGAACTTTGGAGGGCCAATGCAGGATAATTACTTGATTCTAGGAGTTCAAGAGCGGTCTAGGCAACATAGTGAGCAAGACCTTGTCTCTGCAAAGAAAAAATTTAGAAATTAGCCACGCATGGTGGCACAGGCCTGTAGTCCCATTTACTGCAGAGGCTGAGGTGGAAAGATTGCCTGAGTCCCTGAGGTCAAGACTGTGGTGAGCTGTGATTATGCCAGTGCACTTCAGCCTGGGCAACAGAATGAGACCTCAACACAAAAAAAAAAAGAAAAGAAAAGAAACATGCAAAAATAATATTTGCGTTGTTATAACTTTCTCTAACTTTAATAATTAAGTGCAGGTGTCATTTTTTTTAACTTTATAACAAAACTTCATGAATCCTTTTTGTCATTGTTCTTGTTTAAGGCCCATGTGGAAGATGACTCATGAGAAGTGAGGTAGAGACAGTGGAGATGCTCTGGTACAATACTGAGAAAGAAATCAGAGGGTTCAGCGAGGGCATAATGTTTGAGTGGATTTCCTATGTAAAACTCAAGAATCTGCTACCTGACTATGTTCCTTGGGAGGGCTTGAGTATATCCTTTTCACAAAGGGAGTAAAGATTGCATTGATGCAAGGGCCTCAATGTTTTATTTATTTATTTATTTATTTATTGAGTCAGGATCTCACTCTGTCACTCAGGCTGGAGTGTAGTGACACCATTACGGCTCACTACAGCCTCGACTTCCTGGGTTCAGGTGATCCTTTCACCTCAGCCACCCGAATAGCTGTAACTACAGGCACATGGCACTGCACCTGGCTAATATGTATGTATGTATGTATGTATGTATGTATTTAGTAGAGACACAGTCTCCCTCTGTTGCCCAGGCTGGTCTTGAACTCCTGGGCTTAAGCAGTCCTCTCACCTCAGTCTCCCAAAGTGCTAGTGTTATAGGCATGAGCCACTTTGGCAAGTATTTTTGAGCTCAGTAGGGAGATGCTGCGACCATCATAGGGAACCCCTGGCATGGCAGACAGTTCTAGGACTTCACCATCTCCCCTCTCTCCCAAACCAGCTGCTCCAACAGCAAGCTTCAACTTCCTATCAAATATACTACACTCCCCAAATAGTTATGTGAGTGGCAAATGCTCCTGATTTTCTCCATCAAAGGGCATCTCTTTGACAGGGAACAGAATCCTACTAGGAAGTGTACATACCCAAGAGGAATACTTTTTTCGATCACCCAAGCCAATATAGCTATTGAATGAAACAGGAGGAAAAAACAACATTGGAAGCTTATTCAGTTGGTCAAAGGAAAAGGAAGCCCCAAAGCATCCCTCATGCTACTTAGGAAAGACAGAACATTTGAGGATTAGAGAGATTTCTCAGGAAGTAAAACAGCAAATGGAAGAGGCCTTACACAGTGACCAGAGGACACTTCAGGACAGTAAAAAGCCAGGTAAGATGGGCAGGAGCCAACAAGACGGAAACCAAGACAAAGAACCATGGCATAGAACATAAAAGACAAAAGAGAGCTCCACTAGGAAGGATGAACGCCACACAGAAGGACGTAGTAAGAAAAGATGAGAGAGGAAACTATTAGAATGGTGTAGAAGGGTATCTGCTTGCTAGGAAAGGGCAGATATATTAACAATATCAACACAGGAAGCAAAAGTGAAGTTAGGTAAAAACATGACAATATAAGAATGGGGGAAAGAAAAGGATTAAGAGAAAAAGGAAGGAAACTAAGCAGGCAAAGGTATAGAATTTAAAGCTTGATTTTTACTTATTCCTGTTCCTACATTTTATTGTATTTCCCTGGCAGACAGCCCATGCTCTGGTAAGTCTGGGGGAAAGGGAGGGGCTGGCAGAAGAATGTTGCTGTGGGGATTTGACTCTTATTATGTGGTGCTGTTAGTGTTGGGCAGGCATTTATAAAAATTACATGCTGTCGTGGCAGGTTATTTTTTGAAAAAAGGAATCTTGAGCTCCAAATTTAGGGCAAAGGTGAGGGTTTCAGATTAGCTTATGAGAAATGAAGGAGAATGGAGCATTGAGAATATGGGATGTTGGTCAGCAGCAATTGGTTTGAGAGCTGGGGGAACTACTGCCAGTTACCAAGAAGGAGATCCTGCCAGGTCCCCGACAGGCTAGAGACATTGATTTCCTGGAACTTTTCTTTGGATGCTTGCTTCTCCCGGGATCTCTTTTAAAATTAACATTCTAGTCACAACCTTAGACATCCCTGGAATTGTGTTTGGAGGGTAGATACTGTCATTAGCTTTGCTTTTTTCTTCTCTCTCTCCTCTCTGTCTTTCTCTCTCTCTCTGTGTGTGTGTGTGTGTGTGTGTGTGTGTGTGTGTGTGTGTGTCTGTCTGTCTGTCTTTCTGTCTGTGTGTGTGTGTCTCTGGCTTTTCTGTCTCTCTGTTTCTCTCTCTCTCTTCCTCATCTTCTGCATGGGAAAATGTTGACACATCCCCCTGTCTCCCCATTCTTTCCCTCCTTTGCTTCTCCTCTTGAGAAGAAGGATGGGGTCGTATTAGGGTTACACCTACCCAAGGTCTGAGCTGCTGCCACCCATGTTCCTCCCACGTGATTCTAAAGCTGACCCTCTGTTCCCCAAGGATGGGTCAGGCTCCCCACTGGGAGAACCTCACTGCTGGGTACATGGCTGCCTTTGCAGCAACTTCCTGTTCTTCAGAAGGGTGGCATCCTCCTTCTCAGCCAGGTACTCCTGACCCCCAGACCCACCTCCTCCTTGGACTCTGAAGCATCTTCCTTTCCTCTTCCTTCTTGTTGCGGCTTTGTGGGATCATTTTATAAAACATTTACCTGATGGGAGAAGGAAGGGTTTCAGGTACGTATTTCCCTAAGTGACTTTTGCTGAAAGGCAGCCTGGGGGAATATTTATCATCCAAATGGTCCCCAGAGATTGCCTTCCGGTATGGTTTCCTCATTACCTAAGAGTTCTCTGGGGTCCAAGGTTAAGGAGGGGCAGAAAGCGACCCTCACACTGCCTGGTCTTGCCCTTTTCTCCACAGAGCACTGAGGCCTGCCTTCTGAAAAACAGATTCTGTAAAGTGATATTTTCCCCCTTTCTAACCTCAGAAAAGTTGTCAGACTGGTTCTGAACCTCCCAGAGGCATTACTCTTTGCTACACAATCTGATGTGTGGTGTTGTTCTTTAATTATGAAATTAGTGTATCCAGGACCACTGAAATGGTTTTTGTAGGGAAATTTTTTGAGATGATTCTTGGTTGCTCAGTGTTGTGCATTTGTCTTATGTTTGTAGTGTGATATAGACCAGAGAAGCATTTTCATTGGCAGTATGCTCATGTGGGTCTCTTGATGCTTTTAAGACAATAAATGACATTTTACCTCAAAACTCCTTCATACATATGGACTTAGAAAGATATAGACTAGATTCATATTTCCTGTATTAAAATACTTGCACAAAACCCTGTTCTTTCTGGTTTATCAAATAAGCAAATGTGTCTCTCGAGAATTGTGAGTTCAGACATGAGCAACTCTGTGAACTTTTTTGTGTGTGAATCATTTGAGTTTTGGATGCGTTTCCTCATGGGGAGATATGATTGCATAAAATACCCTGCATCTACCTGAAATGTATTATGACAGAGTCTTTCAGCAAAGACGGTGAGTTCTACAATGGACAAGCAGTGTTTGAGAAAATAAATAAACTTTCAACTTCTTGCATATATTCTGCCTTCTCAGGGGACCAAAGAGTTCTCATAAGCTCATGAAATTTGAACCTCAAAGATTCATCTAATTGATCTATTCCTGTTTCCACATTTTATTCCCAATGGTCAGTTTCACACCCATAACATTTAAGAGACTTGGAAAATCTGGGAGATATTTTCAGCCTGCCAGTACAGCCATTTTTTTTCTTTAACGTTTAAAAAAGAGCCATGGGCTCTCATCCTTTCGTTTTGCACCAACCCATCTATTAGTCTTGTCAGACCATCCCAGGGGTTTTCAATTACGAAATCCAATTCCCCATAAGCAAAGATATTTTGTAGGCTTTTAGAAGTGGAAGAGACCTTAGAGGTCATTTTGTCTTACCCATTGAAACAGTTTAAACACCAAAAAAAGGCTCCAGGTAGGAGAAGGAATCCCACAACTCCAGGGGAGACTTTACATAGGAAAAAAAAAATAATTTTAACCTTCAGACTCCTGACACTTTTCACCATCAAGTGCCATAAAATGGCTGACATCAAAGGGACAAGAAGCGAGAGTGGGGGTTAAAGATTTGACTTTCAGTTTGGGTTTAAAATGAAGTGACAGTGTTTCCCTATAGTCCACTTCTTTAGCTTCCAGACAGGCCTTTGAGACCTCAGCTGAGATGAGCTTAGCACAGTTTTCACCGCCTGCAGCCTACAACTTTGTCTTTGGCTCTCACCATTTGGCCCAAGGTCAGCTTCTCTCCAACCCCTGCCCTATTCCCAGGCCTCCTGGGAAGACTCTCTTGCCTGATCTTTATGCTATCTTCCCACACTCCATGATACAGCATGATAGCTGCCTCTGAATTTGTTTATTAGGACTCTGTTCTGTAATATACAATGCTTCCTATCTGCACTTCCCGCTTGACACAGGATCCACGCAGCAAGCAAATGAAAATGCCTGGCTGCTGTGGAACAGTCAAAGAAAGTGAATGCGCAGAGAGGAAGGGCCAGAATCCTGTGAAGGAGCAACCCCCTGGAGTCCTCTCAGACTGAGCCAAATGGCTTTTTCAAAACTTCACACTCACAAGCTAGCAGTGCAGACAGGCAGCCACAAGCAGCGCTTTTCCGGGAAGCACATTTGCAACCAGCAACCTTCTCCCCACATGTCTGGCCCTCCTTTTCTATGCTAGCTGTTATTTTTTTTTTTTTGAGTTGGAGTCTCACTCTGTCACCCAGACTGGAGTGCAGTGGCCGCTCCCTGCCACCGCAGCCTCGACCTGCTGGGCTCTGGCGATCCTTCCGCCTCAGCCTTCCAAGTAGCTGGAACTACAGGCGCGCACTACCACGCCCGGCTAATTTTTTGATTTATTGTACAGATGAGGTCTCGCCAAGTTGCCCAGGCGGGGCTCAGGCAATCCACTCACCTCAGCCTCCCAAGGCATGGGATTACAGCCT
>NW_007026110.1:0-1187 GCF_000164805.1 Carlito syrichta
TTGCTTTTACATACATATCTATACACACATGAAAATATATATCCAAAAGTCATTTCATTAATTATACCCTATGCATAATTCAACAACTTGCTATTTTCATTCAAATATATGAGGCTAAATATGGCCTGTCACCTGTTTCTGTACATCTAGTGGCCTAAGAATGACTTTTATGTTTTAATTGGTTGAAAAAACTTAAGCCAAAAGAAGAATAACATTTTATGACAAGTGAAAATTATATAAAATTCAAATTGCAGTGTTGCACTATAAGGGTCGAGTAGTTAAAACTGAGACTACATGACCTACAAAGGCTAAAATATTTACTATCTGGCCTTTACAGAAAAAGTTTCCCAACCTCCGTGTTAGAATAATTACTTAGAAGTGAACTTGCTGGGTGATAAGCGCATTTTAAATTTTGGTAAAAACGTCCAAATTGCTATCCAAAGTGGCTATAATTTACACCATCACCAGCAGAGTCTAAGTTCCCACTGCCTTCCATCATCACCACCTAAATTTCTACAAGAAACAGTATCTCATTGCTTTGATTTCCGTTTCTCTTCTAAACATCTTTTAAGTGGTCAACAACATAAGTCTTTCCTCCCTTTCCACACTGTATTTATGTTCCTTAGTTTTCTATTTGGTATGTCTTTTAAAAAAAAAATCAGTATGCAGAATTTTTTCTATAATCTGGTCAGAAATTCTTTGACACACATGTTGCAAATAATTTCACCTGATTTTTTTCTTCTCTTTTGAATTTGTTTGCATCGTTTTTTCTCTTTGCTATACATGATACTGTAATTTTGTCTCTGTAATTTTTAGCAATCTTTTATTACCTGTGCTTTGAGTAACATGCCATCTTTCCCTCCTACTGAGTCAAAAAGATATTCTCCAAGAGACATATTTTTTTAGACATTAATCCATTTGCACTTTGCTACATATGATGTAAAGGGGAAATCTAATTTTTTGTATGTTTTCCTGTGGCAAAACAATTGTTTCCACATGAGCTTGTTGGATTTATCTATCCTTTCTTCCAATTCTTTGTAAAATCATGTCTATCGTACATTGTTGTACATGAGTCTCTCCTTTAGCTTTATCACCTTAATTTGCTGCACATTTAACTTAATCTGAGCCAATATCACATTATTTTAATTACCACAACTTTAAATTAGAGTCTGCTCATCAACTAGAGG
>NW_007026111.1:0-901 GCF_000164805.1 Carlito syrichta
TAGCAAACACTTTGAAACAACAATGTTGCCCATCAAACCTGGACTGGATAAAGAAAACGTGGTACATGTACAAAATGGAATATCATGCAGCCATAAAAAGGACAAACATATGGACTTGGCAGCAATTTGGATAGATTTGGAGTTGATGATACTCTGTAGTCTATCACAGAAACAAAGAACAGAGTACCATATGTTCTCACTCATAAGCAAAACTTGACCAATCATAATACTATGAGAAAATGTTTGGCAGTAATGGGAAACTGTCAGGGGAGGGGAGTGGGACTGGCAGTTGAGGGAAACTGCTAGGGGTGGGGCATACCTCATCAGCAAGGGTACTGGCATGATCAACGTTTGTATACCTAACCCTGAATTGTGCCCCACATCTTTATAATAAAAAATATTTTTAAAAGAGAAACATAAGAAACAATCAATTCTCAAAACTCTCCTTCATGTCAAAAGGAAGTAATAAATTAACAACCTAAACACTAGGTCTAAGTTCACCTTATACACTATTTCAAATACATTTTTATCCAACTTGAAACTAATT
This sequence comes from Carlito syrichta, assembly GCF_000164805.1. Taxonomy (NCBI): domain Eukaryota; kingdom Metazoa; phylum Chordata; class Mammalia; order Primates; family Tarsiidae; genus Carlito; species Carlito syrichta. The sequence continues at coordinate 548 of NW_007026111.1, forward strand.
TTCTTTCCAAATAGGCATAGAGATCACTACAATCATTTTTTACCTTTCAAATTACAAAATTGAAATCTAGGTTCCATATTTGAAAGAAGAGCTGAGGAGACACAGACATAAGGATATGATGCTTTGTGTAGATCACAGCAAACAATTGAATCAAATCAACTGAAATTTTAGTGATGAAAGATAAAACTCCATTTGTAAAACAATATAAGCCAGGTTAGTGAGCCAGTAAACATTGTCACAATTATGCTCATGTGCACCTTTGGGGTGACCTCAAGTCACAAGTCAATGTTTTCTCAAATGCTTAGGATACCTGATTATAGTCTAAAATCATAGTGCCACCAGCACAGTGAGAAT
>NW_007026112.1:0-4241 GCF_000164805.1 Carlito syrichta
TTATTTATTTTTGAGATGGAGTCTCACTTGGTCACCCAGACTGGAGGTCAGTGATCACTCCCGGCCACCCCAGCCTAGACCTGCTGGGCTCTGGCGATCCATCCACCTCAGCCTTCCAAGTAGCCAGAATTACAGGCGTGCACTACCACGCCCAGCTATTTTTTGATTTATTGTAGAGATGAGGTTTCACGGCCCAGGCGGGTCTTGAAGCCTCAGGCTCAGGCAACAATTTATATTTTTAAAAGACTATTTCCATTGAATCTCCTAGTATTTTCTCTACCTAAGACATAATGCTGTACTCTGCATAAAGTATCCGATTAATCTGATACTTTTAATCACCAAGCATTTAAAATGAGGTACATAGAAAAAAGAGAATTTGGGGCCCAATATATATAAGATAAAATATCATAGAGATTTACAAAGTAGTAAGTATTTGGGATCTGCATTAGTATTAAAAATTTAGATAATTGAAAATTCTTGAAAATTGATTATGATATTAGCAAAAACAACATTCAAATCCTGTAGGAAAAAGGGCTCAAAGGCTGTTAGACAATACTAAAAACATCCAAAAAGTTTCTAAACTAAAGAAAGTGCTAATATATAATTTGATTGTGCTATCACCAAGCTCCAACAGGACTCCATGATCATAATAATAAGATACCACCTCTTGGGCAACACTCTCAGGTCCCCTCTCAGTTTGGGAGATTCCCGGTATTCTCAATAAAGACTGTTTTAAAATGACAAAAAAAAAGACTACCTCGTTTAAAGGATTCTTGAATGGTTCCTTATCCCTGGAGAAATTTTTGGATAGGTTTAAACACATGGTTCTCTTCACTTCTTGGGAATGAAATCCACCATGTCTACCACATTTGGCAGAGCACTGTACAAAAGTACTTGAAGCCTAAGTATTGCTCAATAGTCAAGGTCACTCCCATTATGATGTCAAAGTTCTGAGGCTGATGTCATCATTGACAATTTGACGTGCTTGTTTCCCTGAGGCTACTTACCTCTTATAATGTAAAAATGAGCCTTTTTGTCCATCTACAGATTCAGTGAAATATTGATTAAGTTAACATCATTCTTCTCAGACCTAGAGACTACAATAAAGGATTCATATGGCCGGGCTTACTACTTACAAAGTAGTAAGTATTTGGGATCTGCATTAGTATAAAAATTTAGATAATTGAACATTCTGGAAAAGTAATTATGATCTTAGCAAAAGCAATATTCAAATCCTGTAGGAAAAACTGCTCAACGGCTGTTACACAATACTAAAAACATTCAAAAATTACTAAACTAAAGAAAGTGCTAAAATATTATTTAGTTGTGCTATCACCAATTTCCAACAGGGTTCTGTGACCATAATGATAAAAGACTACCTCTTGACCAACTGCCTCAGGTCCGCTCCCAGTTTGGGTGTTACTTGGTCCTCTCAATATAGACTGCTTAAAAAAAATACAGCTGTGCTCGGTGGCTCAGCCTGTAATCCCATGCCTTTGGAAGGCTGAGGTGAGTGGATTGCCTGAGCCCACCGGTTCCATACCTGCCTGGGCAACAAGACCTCATATCTATAATAAATCAAAAAATTAGCTGGGCGTGGTAGCACACACCTGTACTTCCAACTTTACTAAATGTTTATGTTGGGAGCCGGCAGTGGAGTCCTGCCTGAGTGTTAGGGATCCAGGTGGGCTGCCAACCCTGAGACCACCAGGTTGTGTTCAAGAACTGAAGGCCCATTCCCTCCTCCTTTCTTTGTTGTTTGGCATGACCCACTAGCAGGGACTTTGATGATCAAAGCATTAAGTGCTGAGAATATGACAGGCATGGCTGACTCTAGGGATCCATTGTTCCCGTTTCTCACAGACTGAGGTTTCGGCATGAAACTTAACACAGTTCAAACTCAGGTCACATTTGAGAGCCTTATACATGATACAAGCTTCTTTATAACATTTTAAAGTATATTTGTAGAATTAGTATCTACAATTAGAGAGCTGTTTCCATCTTTAGATGGTATAGATGATTATCTAGACTTACCAGAAATGGCCCAGCACGAATTTTGGACTGGGCTGCATTCCTAAGAGCCCAGCATCCAGTTTGTGCTGGGCTGCATTCTTTTAAACTGGTTCTTTAGTTACAACTAGTGTACGTTTTTTCTACTTATAATAGAAACTGAATTTATTTTATTCATAGAAAGTACTATAGAATGGGTTACTCTACGTCAGGGAATTATGGTAGTTGAAGCATGATCAAACAAGATACTTTGAGGTTCTATAGAATAAAGCTAACCTTAGAAATTTCATTGTTCCCACTTTCTACAAATTGCGGTTTTGGCTTTAGAACAATCACAGTTTGTATTTAGGTTTTATTTTAGAAGGTTTATTGCTGATGATCAACCTTATATATTAGCATTAGGAATTAGAAACTTTTTTAGAAATTAAGATAAATCCCATAGGATTTTAGAATAGCCACTTTGTTAAGAGATTGTAATCAATTGTTCCTAGAAACGGCCTAGGGTGTTCTTTCGACTGTGCCACATTCTTTAGGAACTGGTTTGAGCTATAATTAAGAGTTTCCATAGTGTAGGTAGAATTAGCACAGGATAGAAAGGTTAGGATTAAGTCAGTCATTGGTGTTGGGTATGTATAAGTTTTAGAAGTTATTGATGATTAAGGTTTTATGATGTCAGAATTGTTGTATTGCCTTTGAGGAACATAACCCAAGCATAAGGAACAGTGAGATAATTTTGGGATTGTCCTGCTTCATGCTTGGGAAAACGCCTGGTGGGTGGGGGATCCCCTCATCCACCTGACTTTGTGTTCACGTGAAAGTCTTGTGATTTGATTGGGATTGTTTATTCTCATGCTTAAGGAAACACCTGGTGGGTGCGGGATGCCCCTCATCCACCTGGCCTTGTGTTCACGTGAAAGTCTTGTGATTTAACATGTGAAAATTTGTGATAAAAGACCCACTGTTGGTCCCAATAAACGACTTCTGCTCATTTCACTGAACAGTTGTCCACTTCCTTTCTGTCTATTTCTTCCTCTTTATATCTATCCCTCCATTTTTCTTTCTTTTAATATCTATTCCTACTATAGAATCAGGTCTGCACTAGACAAAGTCCAGTCTCTTTCTTTCTCCCCCTTTCTCTTTCTTTCTCTTTATTTCTCGAGAAAAATCGTCCATGCTGCCCCACCTTCAAGGGAACCTCTAAATCTCTGCAGGGGCTGGTCCCCCGTAAATAGTGCCTAATGTGGGGTCCCCAGAAAGGTAAGTATTTTCTTGTTTCAGGGCAGCTAGGATTATAGCTGCTGTAGGGTGCTGCAGATGCGTCTGTAGAGACAGGCAGAGCGAGGATTGATAAATAAGATTTTGTGAAGCCAGAGCCATGATCTAATCATGGGCCAGAGGGAATCTAGGAACGTAAAATATTCATCAGTATCTTAATGAATACTTTGTCTAAACATGGAGCTAAAGCTTCTTATTCTAATGTAGCTCATTTTCTACATTTTGTGCAGTAACAATGATAATTAATAATGCTTTAAATCCACAGCATGATTATGAGAAATTTTCTTCCAAAAAGGCTGCTAACGATGATGACGATGAAGAAACTTTTCTCTTCGCTGCAGCCTCGGCTCCCCCTGGTTATAATGACAATGATAAATAATCTCCACAGGATAAGCTGAACTCGAGGCAGAAGCTGATAGGTTTCATATCAGTGCTTTTATGGCCACACTGTGCCTTCCCTCTCACAGGCTGCTCCTTTCAATGCTAAAGTCCTAAAGTCGAAAAATTTGCCTAATACTGCTGGTAATGCCCCTGTGGCTCCTGTCTTTCCTCTTTTTATGCAGGCAGTACAAGCAGAAGCAGAAAAAAGGAGATTTTAGTTTCACAGCTTGTTTCCCAATACAATTTTATCCCGGTGCTGAAGGAGTGGATCAAGCTCACTGGGAAACCTTGCATTATAAATTGGTAAGAGAGTTATGGGAGGCAAGCTCAAAGTATGGCCCTCTTACACCTTATACAATTACTATTTTAGATTAATTTCCTTTTTGATGGATGACTCTCGCAGATTGGCAGCAATTACCCCACAGCTGTTTGTCCTGAGGTACTAATTTGCTGTGGAAAACCGAGTATGAGGGTCAAGTTAGAATTCAAATGGACCAGAATTTAAATCGACCTGCTGGGTCATTCATTGTTTCTCATGATATGCTCTCTGGGACTGGTATGTATACCAAAATGGG
>NW_007026113.1:0-428 GCF_000164805.1 Carlito syrichta
AAAAGTCTTCTATGTCCTGGATTTGGGCTTTTATTTTGGTGAATTGGATTCTTCTGCTGAAATTAGGGTTTTTGTGGTCTTGCATTTCCAGCTTTCTTAGGTGGGTTATTAGACTTTTAATTTTTGATCCTTCCATTTTCTTCATGTACATTTGTAGGGATATAAATTCCCCTCTTACTATAGCTTTCATGGCATCCCAGAGATTTTGGTAAGATGTTTCTTCATTTTCATTTGTTTCCAGGTATCCTTTGATCTCTGTTTGATTACATCATTGACCCAGTAGTTGTTTAGCATCATGCTGCTTAGTGTCCAGGTCTTTGTGGGTTTTGGTGGGACCTTGTTGGTGTCAATATTTATTTTTATTCCACTGTGGTCTGAGAAGGTGCATGGTAAAACTTTGGTTTTTTAAAATTTGCTTATGCTTGTTT
>NW_007026114.1:0-803 GCF_000164805.1 Carlito syrichta
TTTCTTGTTTGGAAAGGTGCAACTCCGTGGTTCCACTCTGGGTGAAATGACCGATTCAATGTCATTTTATCCAAAGCATTATTTGTTCACCTGTTGAATTCTGAAAGGTTTTTGATTCGCATGTCCATCTTCTATGAAAAGCAATTGTTGTTCCTTGGCATTAACGGTTAAGAGCTGACAGGCTTCGCTTGCTTGTTGGAAGTGTGTATCTGGTTGGGAAATGCCGTATTCAACGTTAGCTGCATTGTTATTTATTTTCAAGTCGTTGTATTCTTGTTTGGTGTATGGTGTTATCAATGATTCTCAAGGTACAGGATGATGTAGCCAGGACAGTGATATGTCAATACTTCACTTTTCAGAAAGAGCTCCCAAATTGTGCCACACTGAGTCAAATGAGTGCTACGCACTTCCTTGTAGAGGAGGGTTATTTGCTTTCTCTGTGAACACAAAAATTCATTTTCGTTGCCGTTTCTCTATACTAAGAGACGCAATTACAGTGCCGTGTGCCTTGCGGAACTAGTGCAGACGGCCTCTGTTTTGCTTTGGGGAATGTGTATCTTCCTTGGGAAACAGGTTCTCAAATGTGTGCTGCACTGTTTATTGGCTGCCGATGTTATTCCAACTTGGTGCATGCTGCAAAACATGAGGCTCAAAGTTTCCCATTTTCAGTTATGGTATGCACATTGCATTTGTTTGACCTAAGAGTACTTCAATAGGCCACGTATTGGCAGGTGCAGCTAAATGGTGCCACCCGGTGTAAAACGGGAACTCTACAGTAGAGTAAGTATGCAGTACTTGGGGAA
>NW_007026115.1:0-819 GCF_000164805.1 Carlito syrichta
CAGGTCATGTGATGTCTATAATCCCAGCACTTTTGGAGGATGCTGTGGGAGATGCTTTGGGGCCAGGAGTTTAAGACCAGCCTGGGTAATATAGTGAGACTTCATCTCTTAAAAAAAGTGAAGACCCAAATGAAAGCCCAGCTGGGTGAATGTCTACGACAGAACTTTTGGTCCTGAGCCATGCCAAGGAGGTGGTGTTTCCAAAACTTATTCTCATATCCCCTCTCCTGTCTTCCAAACACACATGGGGGTCCTGGGTTTGTTCTGCAGTTTAACAGCAAAGATGCACCAGTGGCGACCAATATATTCAACAGTGACCAGACTTCAGTAATGGGGAAAAATCTCAAGGAGGAACTCCAGGGCATGATGGAAAGCCTAGGCAACTCAGTACAAATCCTGCTGGGCCACTCGTGGGGCTGAAATACCAGGAGAATAATCCTTAGGCTGTCTAGGCTTCTGTCTTTTCCTCCAAAAATGGACATCATAATCAGCCCCTTTGAGTTTGCGCTGAGTCTCATACAGGTTTACATATAAAAATTGCTAATACTGTCTAAATGTAAAGATACCTCTGGAATAGCAGGTATGTATTTATGTATTTTTAGATTCGGGGGTGTAAGTGCATGTCTATGACATGGGCATGTTGTGTTCTGGGAGGAAATGGGGCTTCTGGAGTCCCTGTTCCCCAAATAATGAACGTTGTGCCCAATAGGTAGCTCAGATTTTTTTGGAGTCTTTGTTTTAGTCAAAGTGAGTCTCACTCTGTCACCCAGGCTAGAGAGCAGTGGCCCTGATCACAGACAACACAGCCTCGACCGACTG
>NW_007026116.1:0-865 GCF_000164805.1 Carlito syrichta
CAAAACAAACTAGTGGAATAATACGGTAGATATACTAGACAACTGTGAACCAAAAAAAATCTTATCATCTGTCAAAATAAATTATAAAGGAAAACATGACTCACAAGACAAAGAGTAGTATACAAAATGTTAAGAGAAATGATTAAACAAGAGGACATATCCATCATAAACCAAAATTCAATTAATAATAACTCTTTACAATGTATCAGAGAAAAAGCAATATACATTATTAGATTTAGTTGATAAGTAGAAAAATATAAACTGAAACACTGGAAACCTGAAAAATAACATTGATAAGCTCAAATTATCACATATATAATATACAGAATGTTTCTTCATGTGCACATGAATAACTGAAACTGAAGTATGTTTAAGGTGACAAAGGCAACTTCAATTAAAATTTAAAAATTAATTTCATAAAAATTATATAAATAAAGAATATTGCAATAAAATTTGGAATAAGAAATAAAAAATGACTGAAAGTTTTATGTGTAAAATTCCATTACACATTTTCAGTAAGACATGGTTTTAAATTGCTTCAAAAGATAAATTAAAAAAAACATTTAGAAGGGGAGTGCATTAGATGGATTGGCAGTAGTGGGAATCTACCTGTGGAAAGGGGATATATCTCATCAGCAAGGGTAACTGCCTAATTTTTTAAATGCCATTTAGAAAGAAATAAAAATAGTAATCTTACCCTCCATAATTTTTAGACAGATTTAACTGGTATTTTGAGAATTTAAAAGTTCATTCAATAATGCAAAGAAAATGATACAAATAAGCTAAACATCTTGTCTTGTGGCAAATCACTTCCCAAAGGAAGTAAAATAGAAAACAAGATAAATTTAATAACATAGAGATCATA
>NW_007026117.1:0-740 GCF_000164805.1 Carlito syrichta
CCAATATAATAAATATAACAAAATGTATTCCTTTTCTTCTAAGTCAAGCATTATTCATGCTACTCATGTTCAGAGAACCCAAGAAGGTTCCTCACTGGAGCTCAAGGGGTTCCTTGAGTGGACATATATCCGATGGGGTCAACAGATGACAAGTTTTTCCAGCCCTTTGAGCAACAAAGGAGGCAGCTAGGTGTGCTGGTTTCCGGGTGGGGGCCCAAGACCAATAGCCAGGAGCAGGCATGGACATTGGATTGTCATGTTCCATGCTGTTTATTCCCATTTACTACTCCCTGAGCAACTATTCACGAACATGCCCAAACCATCATTTATGTTTTGTTGTTTTGAGTTGGAGTCTCACTCCAGCCCAGGCTGGAGTGCTGTGGCACGCTCATGGCCACCGCAGCCTTGACCTGTTCCATGCTGTTTATTCCCATTTACTACTCCCTGAGCAACTATTCACGAACATGCCCAAACCATCATTTATGTTTTGTTGTTTTGAGTTGGAGTCTCACTCCAGCCCAGGCTGGAGTGCTGTGGCACGCTCATGGCCACCGCAGCCTTGACCTGCTGGGCTACGGCAATCCTTCCGCCTCAGTCTTCCAAATAGCTAGAACTACAAGCACATGTCATCATGCCTGGCTAATGTTTTGATTTGTTGTATAGATGGGGTCTCACCAAGGTTGCCCAGACTGGTCTCAAACCTGTGGGCCCAGGCCATTCTCTCACCTTGGCGTCTCAAA
>NW_007026118.1:0-624 GCF_000164805.1 Carlito syrichta
AATTTCGCTCTGTTGCCCAGGCCAGAGCACAAGGGCACATTCACGAGCACTGCAGACCCCACCTGCCAGGCTCAGGTGATCCTCCAGCCTCGGCACCTCATGTGGCTTGAACCACAGGCCTGCTACACCACTCCCTGCTAACCACGCCCTTTGGATTTATTTTTGATGGCCGAGATATGGTCTCACCCAGTGTCCTGTGCTGGCCTCTACCCTACAGGCTCAGGCCGTCCACCCACCTCGGCCTCCAAAGTGCCAGGATGCCAGTCTGAGCCCCTGAACCCAATCTGTGGTTGTGGTGGTGGTGGTTGGTATTATTATTCTGAGTCAGTGTCCTGCTCTGTCACCCATGCCAGAGTGCATGGGACCTCTGTCAATCCATGGGACCTCCACCAGATGGGTTCCGGCAATCCTCCCATTGCTGCATCACGAGTGACCGAAACAACAGGCATACACCACCATGATCGGCTTATTTTTTGGCTTCTTGTACAGATGGGGCCTCGCCAAGGTGCTCAGGCTGGTCTCGAACCTGGGTGATAAGGCCATCCTCTCACCTCACCCTCCCAAACACAAGGGCAACATGTGTGAGCCCCCATTGCCTGGCCTTCACACCTCTCTCAAGAATTC
>NW_007026119.1:0-770 GCF_000164805.1 Carlito syrichta
TGACCTATGATTTTATCATTGTAACTGCTGGTTTAGATCACGTTTGTTGTTTACCTTCTGACTTACACTGTTTCTCGATTTTATTGCCCTGTCTCTGTGTTGCTTCAGTACTCTTTAGTACTATGTAGCTATCAGTACTCTTTCTTACGTGTCTTTCTTCACCTCTTCCCAGCCCTGTGTCTCGTTCTCACCTGATAGATGGTATGTATATCTGTTTTCCCTCTCGCGCTTCTCTCTTTCTAACTCCCTATTGACCCCCCCTTCTTCCATTATTTTCCTCTTCTACATGCCCCTTTTTTAAATCTAGGGACCAAGACTGCAAACTGCTGAATAGACAGACTGTAAAACAGAGGGAAAAGTGAACAAAACCAGAAGACCCTCATAAGGAAGAACAGGTCATTGCAGAAGAGAAATAAAAGCAACCCCACCTTCCCTCAAAAACAGAATGGAAGAGGGGGAGGGAAAGGGGTAAAGGGAGAAAAATCTACAGAAATGAAGAAAAACCAAAAGAAGAGTATGGGTCTCTCCCAGACGCCTGGGAGAGCAGACACTGAGAAAATTGACTTTGGAATACAAACAATGCAAAGTCCCCAGAATGAAGGGTCTCAAAATGCAAATGCAGATATCAAAACAATAATGTAGAGACTAAAAAGAATTGAGGAGACCTCAAGAAGAAACTAGGAAGGAGCTGATATCTGAGATACAGTAATAAGAATACTGTGAATGAAATAAATAACCAATTGATAGCATGGAAAGCAGATTACCCAAGC
>NW_007026120.1:0-723 GCF_000164805.1 Carlito syrichta
AAAGAGTTATCTCTGGGTTTTAATTGTCTGTCCTTCCTTCCTTCCTTCTTTCATCTCTCTCACTCCAGGGCTGAATTTTTACATTCTCTTAGCATCCTACTCCCCTTATTCCGTCTCTCATTCTGGCTTCTGATTTCACTTGTTATTCTTGGTCTCTTTAACAAGATGTGGGGTACAATTCAGGGTTAGGTATACAAATGTTGATTATACAGTTACCCTCGTTGTTGAGATGTGCTCCTCCCTCCCCTAACAGTTTCCGTAAACTGCCAATCTCACCCCCCCTTTCCTGGCAGTTTCCCACTACTGCCAATTCCTTTCTTATAGTATTATAATAATTGTTCAAGGTCCACTTATGAGTGAGAACATACGGTACGATGTTCTTTGTTTCTGTGATAAATCACTGAGTATGTTCGACTCTAAATCCATCAGGGTCTCCCTCTGTCACTCAAACTGAAGTGTAGAGGCCTGATTACAGCTCACCACTGCCTCAAATATTTATTTTTCAATAAAAAAGCTATTATTTTTGCAAGTGACATCATTTAAGAATATGAATTAAACCACTCAAAGAGAAACAAAAACACCTTTATTTGCTTTCCTTGGTGATTTAAGTGGGTTCCATTCACCCTCAAAAGAAATTAAGAAAATAGTCTTTCTCAATTAATACTGCCAACATTCAGCCAGATACATTAAGCATAGAGAAAAATCTACTTTGTCCCCTGAATT
>NW_007026121.1:0-410 GCF_000164805.1 Carlito syrichta
CCCCCCCCCCAAAAAAAAGAAAGAAAGGAAGGAAGGAAGGAAGGAAGGAAGGAAGGAAGGAAGGAAGGAAGAAAGAAAGAAAGAAAGAAAGAAAGAAAGAAAAGAAAGAAAGAGAAAGAGAAAGAAAGAGGAACCAAATCGTGGACGTAAGAACAGAGGAAACAGTGCAGCTGTGGCAGCTGGAGGAGTCCCGGGAAGCCCAATGGCCTGGACTTGAAACTGTTCACTTCCTACAGCTTGCTTTTGTTAACCCAGGCTTTCTGCCACTCGTTGCTGTCAAAACTGAAAGTCAAGACTGATGAACGGTCACAAATGACGGTCCCACAAGCACGTGAGACTACCCTGCGGTCCTTCTCCTCAAGCCCAGCAATGGCGGCCTTCACAGTGAGGTGTGTGGTTGGGGGGGGGAG
>NW_007026122.1:0-727 GCF_000164805.1 Carlito syrichta
GCCTCCTGGTGGCCCCACTTGCTACCTAGATTTTTCTCTCTTCCAAAGGGTCCTCAGCAGCTTTTCCTAATCCCCACCCCAACCTCGTCCTTTTTAGTCAAAATTTATTTCTCCTGCTTGACAGAGAAAAAAGCACTTTTGTGGAACTCAGGGGCAAGATAACATAAACAGGTAAGTGTTCTATGCCAGTCACAGTGCTAAGAGCTTTATAAGCTCTTTTTATAAGCTCTAATTTTATCCTCAGTACTGACCTAGGGAAATTTACTAAGATCATCTGTATTTCACATGTGGGTGAGGAGAAAAGGCCATTTTTTAAAAGCTCAATATACTGATGGTTCAGTCTTTTAGCAAAGACATCTGAACCTAAGGTAACTTCCTATCAGCAACATTTCCAAATAAAAGCTTTTAAAATTCCTTTCATTCTTTGCTAAAATTTGGTAATTGACCCAATACATTTCCACCTAAATTGACCTATAGAATGTTTATCTTCCTATAATTTTACAAAAAGACCTAGAGTAAAAAAAAAAATGCTAATACACACAATTTACAAAATATCATTCAGCCTTTTTTATATGGTCCTGTTCATATGATTCCACTGCACATGGTTGGATATCTATGGATCCACGAGATGAACTCAGATTGTGACATGCAGCCAATTGAAGACAAAATGCCCAATTTATGGTCCCATAAAAGATATCACTTTCCCTACTAGTTCACACAAATTTCA
>NW_007026123.1:0-777 GCF_000164805.1 Carlito syrichta
GCCCTGAACGTTTTACCCCTTGGCGTTTCTCTAGGCTAGGAAATGCAGGCACTCTCGCGTTGGCCTTGCTGAATAAGCGTAGACGGCCTCTGTGAGGCTTGTTGTGCATGTGCATCTTCCCGGGGAAGGAGCTTTTCAAAATGTGCAGCGCTCTTTAGGGGCTATCTATGTTATTCTCACTTGGTGCATGCTGCAACACATGAGTCTGAGTCTCGCGGTTTTCTTCTCATTTGGACTTCGGCTGTGCAGAGCGCCTCTGTTTGAACTAACAGTTCTCTCATGGGACACGCTTTGCCCATGTGCAGCTCTACGCTGCCACCCAGGGGGCGATGGGAACCCCACAGTGGATCAAGAAGGCATTACTTGGTGAATTCCCTGGGTGCATTCTGAAATGTTTCTCCCTTTCAAATTTTTGTGTGGGAGGATACACATTTTCTCTGCCACACCCATTGACGGAAAAGAGCTGACTGCCTTGGTGGTGCTTGTTTTGAATGTCCGTCTCCCTTGGAAAGAGCTGTGTGAGAAGTGTGCTGCACTGTGAGGTTCTGGCACTGAGTGTGCGTGCTGTCATTCCCTCCTTCCCACTTGTTCCCTTTCGTGTATCTTACGCTCTAACCGGGTGACTGCTTTGGCGTGCGGCTTGTCACCTCTCCCCTGCGGGAATGCTCATCTTCCCTCGTGCCACTATTGAGGGATCTTGAAACATTCACAGTTTACTGTGGGAAGCATTAATGTGTGACCCGGGGGAAATTCTGAATTTGCTCTTTCTTGACACCT
>NW_007026124.1:0-812 GCF_000164805.1 Carlito syrichta
AGTGAGGTTTTGCAGGTGGCCACACTCCCCCCCCACGCATCTGAGAAACAGGGCAGCAGGCCTGCACAGGTTTTGCAGCAGGTTTGCACAAGAATGAGGCAAAGTCAAGAAATGAGAGCTGAAGAGCATATTGGAAGTATGACGAAGTTTCTGGGTCTAGGTGTACCTGAGAGATGGCCACATTCATTTCCCAATGATGCTACATCACTGGTAAAAATAACACAAAATTGACAACATCACTATATACATGACCTCTTTAGGACCCTCTGTTTGAACTGTGGCTTCCTAAGTGTCCCTAGTTCCTTCACTCTCCCACTCTCCTGGCCAGCGAGGCTGGTCTTTCCATCTTTCCTTATCTGCAATCCCTCTTCCCCATTCTCATTTAGAGGTTACTTTTGTTCTTACAGAGCCAAGAAAGCAATCAGAAGAACTACCACAAGCTCCATCATTCAGTCTGAGAATGCTGCAGTATCATGATGCTGACCAGACTCAGCAGTGTGACATATGTTCAAGTGCTGAAAGAAAGAAGCTGTCATTCAAGAATACTATACCTAGCAAAACTATCAATCTAATAAGAAATAATGTCCTTCTTCCCAGCCCTGTGTCTCGTTCTCACCTGATAGATGGTATGTATATCTGTTTTCCCTCTCGCGCTTCTCTCTTTCTAACTCCCTATTGACCCCCCCTTCCTCCATTATTTTCCTCTTCTACATGCCCCTTTTTTAAATCTAGGGACCAGACTGCAAACTGCTGATAGACAGACTGTAAAACAGAGGGAAAAGTGAACAAAACCAGAAGACCCTCATAAGGAA
>NW_007026125.1:0-1033 GCF_000164805.1 Carlito syrichta
TACAGTTTGAGATTTTACGTTTAGGTCTTTGACACACTTAGAGTTGATTTTTTGTGTATGGCAATAGGTAGGGGTCCTATTTCAATCTTCCGCATGTGGTCAGCCAGTTTTCTCAGCACCATTTACTGAATAGGCTCTCCTCTCCCCTGTGGTTGTTGGGGGAGGCTTTTTCAAATATGTGATGGTTGAGAAATTGAGGCTGTGCTTCCGGAATTTCTATTCCTAATTTCTATTCATTTCCATTGGTCTATATGTCTGTTCTTGTACCAATACCAGTGTGTTATGATTATTATAGCCTTATGATAAACTTTCAAGTGTGGAAGTGTGATACCTCCTGCTTTGTTTCTTTTGCTAAGGATAGTTTTGTCTATTCATGGTAGCTTTTTTTTCCTTATGAATTTCTGTATTGCCATTTCCAGGTCTGTTGGTAAGGGCTATTGAGTTAAAACTGCCTTGGGTAGGATAGACATCTTAGCAATGTTGATTCTTCCTACGCATTAGCATGAAATATTTTTCCATTTGTTTGTGACTTCTTGGATTTCCTTGAGCAGTGTTTTTTAGTTTTCATTGTAAAGTTCTTCCAGTTCTCTGGTTAGGAAGATGCCTAGGTAATACATCTTTTTTTGTGGCTATTGTGAATGGGATTGTGCTTTTTATTTGGTTCTCTGCCTGTTTGTTTTTGTTATATAAGTATGTAACTGTATTTTGGACATTTATTTTTTACCCAGAGATTTTGCCTAAGTCCTTTATCAGTGCAAGAACGTTTGTGACAGATTCACTTGGATTTTTGAGGCATAGGATCAAATCATCAGCAAAGAGGGATAATGCAACTTATTCTTTTCCTATTTGGATACCCCTGGTTTACTTCTCTTGTCTAATTAAAAAGTGGGCAAAAGACATTAATAGACATTCCTGAAAAAGAAGATATACAGACACATGAAAAACTGCTCAGCCTCACTTATCATCAAGAATGCAAATCAAAACCATATTGAAGCCGGGCTTGGTGGCTCAGCCTGTAATCCTGTGCCTTTGG
>NW_007026126.1:0-823 GCF_000164805.1 Carlito syrichta
AAAATAAAGTAGTGGGGGAATATTTCCATAATATCGGCAGGCTTCTCTTTAAGAAAAATCAAATAGGAGAAACAAACTTATAGGAAACAATAAAGTAGGAAATTTCAATTTTACAAAAGGTTTTATATATTCCAACTTTGCTAGGATTAACACTATCAGTTCATTTTATTTCTTCCTTTAAAAAAATCCTAAGATGTGTTCATATTCTGATAATGCTCCAAAAATCCCCACCACAAAACCCCGAAAGAACTCTTGCATCATACTTGCTGCAGAAAAGTTTTTAAATAGCTCTGGCATAACAAAATAATTTATAACATAGAGATTTTTTCAAATGAGGATTAAGAACTTTATAAACGTCTTATTCTGTATATGGAAAAACTGAATCTCAGTGGAGTAAGTAAATTGCTCAGTTTCACAAGGAATCAAGGCAAAGTCAAAAATGAAATTCAAGTCCAATTAGCTGTGAAGACAGTGATCTGTCTACAAGGCAGAATAGCTCAGTTACCATGGGGGATAGTCCTTCTAAGACAGCAGTTTTATATGTGCAGGGGCACCAAAAAAATGTATACACATTTTAAGTATGACGTTTGCTCAAAAGATGGCATCAAATGAATGCTAGCGTCACCATGCAACAGGCAGGACAGTCAAAGAAAATGGAGGAAGCACAGTTGAGTGAACGTCCTATTCTACACATAGATAACATGTGTATACTTTTTTGGGCATACACACACACACACACACACACACACACACACACACACACACACATACATACATATATCACTGAATTTCCATTGTTTCCTTCTCATAGCACTTGTTTCTT
>NW_007026127.1:0-822 GCF_000164805.1 Carlito syrichta
ACATGCAAAAACAAAGAGCACTGACAAGGTAAACAGGTAGGGAATTGCATATCTATTATTTTCTAAAATAACTTAAAAAGCAGTGCATATATAATTGTATGTTTGGACCTAAAACATACAAAAATGTAATATGCTTCATAGTAGCAGCATAAAGATACAGAAAATAAATCTTCATTGAAGTAAGAAAATTATAACAGATGCGAATCCAAATCCACAGGAAGAAAGTATGAGAACCAGAAATAGTGAATAAAAAGGTTAATAAAACAAATGCTGTAAATGTATACTATTTTTGCTTTCTTCTCTCCTTCTCTATAAGACATATAAAATAATAATTATGGGGGAAAAAACCACTGATTTTGTAATATATATAGATGTGGTAACTATAACAGGAATAGCAAAAATGAAAAAAGAAAAAAGAGTAGAGATATTTTAAGAGTAAAGTTTATATATTGCACTGGAATTAAATTAACAGAAGTCTTAAAAAATTATGATAAATTAATATTTATATTATAAATCCTACAGAAGTCATTAAAAACCCTTAAGAATATGACATTGATATAGCCTCTGTCTTTTATGAATTATTTTACAAAGTTTTTTTGTGTGTGTATATGTGTGTGTGTCTGTGTGTGTGTGTGTGTTTGTATGAAAGGGGACCCAATGAAACCTAGAATTGATTTATTAAAAATTGTGTATTTATTCTTACATGTGCAAATTTGTCACCTCCAAAGTACTCTTCGTTTGATGCAATGCACCTATTGAGATGCTTTTCCACTGCCCAAAACAGTTTTTTAACTTGTCAATTTTGATGCCTTTTAGTGCTTC
>NW_007026128.1:0-1018 GCF_000164805.1 Carlito syrichta
TCTGTAATTTCTGTTTGTTAAGTTGATTAAATGTTACAGATGTGCAATCTTTACAGAAACGGGTCCCTTATATAATTTAAGGAAATATAAAATCACTTTCCCTTTATATTGTAACCCAAGTTACATTTTTAAAAGTGTATTTCCATTGACTACCTTCGTATTTTCTCTACCTAAGACATAATGCTGTACTGTGCAACAAAGTATCCGATTAATCTGATACTTTTAATCACGAAGCATTTAAAATGAGGCAAACAGATAAAGAGAATTTGGGGTCCAATGTTTATAAACCAAAATAACATGGAGATTTACAATGTAGTAAGTGTTTGGACTCTGCGTTAGTATAAAAACGTATATAATTGAAAATTCTGGAAAATTGATTATGATCTTAGCAAAAGTAATGTTCATATCCTGTATGAGACAGTTCTCAAACGCTATTGCACAATACTAAAAACATCCAAAAGTTTCTAAACTAAAGAAAGTGCTGAAATGTTGTTTGGTTGTTCTATAACCAAGCCTCAACATGACTCTGTGACCATACTAATAAAAGACTACCTCTTGAGCAACCCCCAGTGGTCCCCTCTCAGTTGGGGGTTTTCTCGGTCCTCTCAATAAACACTGATTTAATTTTTTAAAAGACTACATCATTTAGAAGATCCTTGAATGCTCACTTATCCCTGTAGAATTTTTGGATAGGTGTGAAGACATGGTTCTCTTCACTTGTTGGGAATGAAATCCACCATGTCTACCGCATTTGGCAGAGCACTGTACACAAGTGCTTGAAGCCTAAGGATTGCTCAGTAGTCAAGGTGTCTCCCATTATGATGTCAAAGTTCTGAGGCTGATGTCATAAATGACAATATGACATGCTTGTTTCCCTGACTTTTCTTAAGTCTTTTAATATAAACATTAGCCTTTTAGTCAATCTACAGATTCAGTGAAATAACCATTGAGTTACATCATTATTCTCAGACCTGGAAATTGCATAAAGGGTTCATATGACACCATAAACAATCATGAA
>NW_007026129.1:0-404 GCF_000164805.1 Carlito syrichta
CCGGGCAGCGCCGCCACCGCTCGCTCCCCGGCCGTGGCACCTCCAGGCCGACGCGCCACAGCCTCCAGCCCGCGCCGGCGGGACGCCTGCAGCCTGGCGCCACGTGCGCCCCTTTCCGGCCCGGAGCCCTCTCCTCGTGGGGGGGCCGTCCCGTCGCACCCCCCCACCCTCGATCTCAAGCCACCGTGGAGCTCCGCTGCCTCGAAACGTTCACCGCGAGCGGGGACCAAGACTGCAAACTGCTGAATAGACAGACTGTAAAGCAGAGGGAAAAGTGAACAAAACCAGAAGACTCTCATAAGGAAGAACAGGTCTTGCAGAAGAGAAATAAAAGCAACCCCACCTTTCCTCAAAAACATAATTGAAGAGGGGGGAGGGAAAGGGGTAAAGGGAGAAAAAATCTA
>NW_007026130.1:0-718 GCF_000164805.1 Carlito syrichta
GTGACCTTTGTGGGGGAAATACTTTTAATGGCAAATTCACCTCATTGTTTAAAGAAAGCAGACCCAAATCCTTTTATGCCACAGCAGAATTACTGAAGGTTTTCAGTAAATTGAAATGTGATAAATCATGTTGTATTAAAATTAAGTAGGGTGTTATTAGCTAAAGAACATTTGTGTGAATAATTTGCACATTGTAAATTCTTTTGCATAATACATTACATACTGTAAACTGTTAAGGTTACTGTAAAACAAAGCTGAATCTTATTGGTAGCTGCTAAAATAGAAAACGATTCATAATTTTTAATTGACTTTTGTCTTTTGACTTTGTATTTTAGAAATAAGTGTAATTTTTCAGGAGTGAAAAGACACGATGGGAGTTATGTGGTGGTACCATTTGTGACCTTTTCTCACTGTGCTAGTGGCACTATGATTTTAGGCTATAATCAGGCATCCTTATCACTTGAGAAAATGTTGACTTGTGACTTGAGGTCACCCCAAATGTGCACATGAGCATAATTGTGAGAATGTTTACTGATTCACTAGCCTGGCTTATATTGTTTTACAAATTAGTTTTACGTTTCATCACGAAAATTTCAGTTGATTTGATTCAGTTGTTTGCAGTGATCTTCAGAAATCATCATTTATGTCTGTGTCTCCTCAGCTCTTCTTTCAAATATTAAACTTAAATTTCAATTTTTCAATTTTGAAAGATAAAAAA
>NW_007026131.1:0-622 GCF_000164805.1 Carlito syrichta
CCCGGGTAGGTTATTCTTGGTTGAAATTGTTTATCTTTTAGGACTTTGAAGATAGGGCTCCAGGCTCTCCTAGCCTGCAGGGTTTCTGTAGATAAATCTGTTGCTATTCTGATTGGTCTTCCATGGTAGGTGACCTGGCCTTTTTCTCTTGCTTGTCTTTAGGATTTTTTCTTTTGTGCCTACTTTATTTAGGTGAATTTTGATGTGTCTAGGAGTTGGTCTTCACATTTATTGTCTTGCAGGGGTTCTCTGAATCTCTTGGGTTTTAATTTTTGCTTCACTGAGATAAGGGAAGTTTTCTTGAATGATCTCATGGAAAGTTTGTTCCAATGTGGTCTCTGTTTCTCTTTCTGCCTCAGGGAGTCCGATTATTCTTAGGTTAGGCTTCTTGAGGTAGTCACTCATCTCTTCAAGGTTTAGTTCTGTCTTTTTGAGCTTATTTTCTGTGTTTTTAAGAGTTTGGGTTATTTGTATATTTTGGTCCTCAGCTCTGAGATTCCTTCTTCTGCTTGGGTAATTCTGCTTTCTATGCTTATCAATTTGTTATTTATTTCATACACAGTATTCTATTATTACTGTTATCTCAGATATCAGCTCCTTCCTTTGTTTCTTCTTGTGTCTC
>NW_007026132.1:0-912 GCF_000164805.1 Carlito syrichta
ACTCACTGGGCTCAGGAGATCTTTCTGTCTCAGACTTTGAAGTAGCCAGAACTACAACCATGTGCTACCATGCCTGGCTAATTTTTTGATTTATTGTAGAGATGAGGTCTCACCAGATGGCCCAGTCTGGTCTCGAAACCCTGGGCTCAAGCAATCCTCTTGCCTTGGCCTTCCAAAGTGTTTTTTCATCTTTTTACTAACAACCAGGTTAGATGTGAATTGATACCTCGTTGTAGTTTTAATTTTCACTTCTTTCACTAGAGATGTTGAGAATTTTTTTGTATATCTGTTGATCATTTGTATGTGTTCTTTTGAGATAAGTCTACCCAGGTCTTTTGCTCATTTGCAATAGAATTATTGAGTAGTTTGAGTTCCTTGTATCTTTTGGATGTTAGCTTCTTATCCAGTACATACTTTGCAAATATTTCTACCAATCTGTACATTTAGATTGTCTCTTCACTCTTCTAATTGTTTTCTTTGCTGTTTGAAAGTTTTTTGCTATTGTTGTCTGTGTTTTTCAGGTTATATACAAGCAATCAATGCCCAGACCAATGTCATGGAGTTTTCTCCTGTATTTTCTTCTATTAGTCTCATAGTTTCAAGTCTTATATTTAAGTTTTTAAACCATTTTGAGTTGATTCTTGTACAATGGGTAAGATATGGGTACATTTTTATTCTTTGCATGTGGATATCAACTTTTCTCAACACCAGTTATTTAAGAGGTTATTCATTATGGCTTCCTTTCAAAAATTGAGTTTAGATGTGTGGGTCTCTTGCTAAAATCTGTATTATATTAGTCAACGTGTCTGTGTCTGTTCTGATGCCAGTGCCAAACTGCTTTGATTATTGTAGCCTTGTAATATATTTAAAATTTTAGTAGTGTGATTCTTTCCATTTTTTTCTTTTTGATCA
>NW_007026133.1:0-826 GCF_000164805.1 Carlito syrichta
CAAACAGCTCCATGAGCTGGGTGGGAGCATGCATTGTTTTACTGTTGCCAACTTAGTTTCTGATGTGTCATTTGTTCATTTTTCTTCTTCCTGAACCTACACACACCACCCTCTGCAGCTGTAGCATCCTTGCATGACTTATGGCGCAGATTTTGCTTGCTTGAAACCAGACTACAATGGCCGACTTCAAAATTTTTGTATTTATCTACACCGAATTCTAGTAAAATACTTCCATCAACAAAGATATTGTTTGTTTTGCACAAAAAGAGTTACATTTCAGTCTTGAAACTAGGTCATATTATCATAACCACAGAAAAGGAAATGGCTTTTTCCGAATATTGACGTCTATAGCTCTTGCTTATTGATAGGGAAGGGGCAGTTACCATGGTGATCTCACAGCCTCTGGAGGGAATGCTATCATGGCCTTGCCTCCTGCAATCCACCGAGCTGGAAGAACCCCTCTGAAAAGGATCTTCTTCCATAGAAATTCTTTGAGTTAATGGAAATAAAAAGAGTTTGATTTCTGGAGTTTGGATTTGCCCACAGATTTGTTTTGCACTCTTCTCTCCTGTAATTTAAGAAAAAAGCATTTACAATAAAGACAGTATATGTGATTTTCTCCAGAAACAAAGTTTAGGAGATGGTGTATTAATTATTCCAGAAATATGTTTGTTTTCAGACACAAAATAACCTTTGCCCTTATCCATGCGAGCTAAAGGGCTTGAAAACACACCACTTCAACCAGATTCTGCGCCAATGCATTTATCAGCATTTGGGGCTGTCAGAGTTCAGTGTGTATTCTTAGTGGAGACTACTCTCACAGGCA
>NW_007026134.1:0-816 GCF_000164805.1 Carlito syrichta
TTTGTCTGCTGACTGACAGCTGGCTAACTAGTTAAGTCAAGTAGCGGAGTGTGCTGGCAAACTAGCTGGATAGCTGGTTAAGTCAGCTAATTAATTCAAGTGGCTAGCCAACTCGCTAGTTAGGTCACTCACTCGTTTATCCAGCCAACTTGCTAGTCAGCTACTAAAGTCAGCTAGTTATCTAGATAGCTAATTAAGTCAGCTAGCAACTAAGCTAACTACTCAGCTAGCTAGTAAAGTCAGCTAGCTATACAGCAAAATAATCAGCTAGCTACGTGGTCAACTAGATATGTAAGTCAGCTAGCCAACTAACTAGCTAGTTAACTAGCTAGTTAAGTCAGCTAGCTAGACAGCTAGATAGCTTGTTTGCTACCTAGTTATGTCAGCTAGATACCCAGCTAGCTAGTCAGCTGGCTAGTTAAGTCAGCTAGCAAATCAGCTAGGTATTTAACTCACTAGTCAGCTATCAACTCAGCTAGCTGGTCATCTAACCAGCGGGATCACTCACTTTTGATCAGGTCAGCTTACTATTCAGCTCCTTTGCCTGCCAACTGGTCAGCTTCCACGCCAGCCAATAGGTCAACTAACTTGTTGACTCGCTCACAGGCCAACAGGTTAGCTAGCTAGTTGGCTTGCTTGCCAGCCAACTAATTAAGTGAGCTCACCAGTTGGCTCGTGTGCTACCTGACTAGTTAAGTCAGCTCGCCAGTCGCATCATTCATTGGCCGACTAGGTAAGTTGGCTCACAGGTCGGCTCACTCACTGGCCTACAAGTTAAGTCCTCTAACCAGTTGGCTCACTTGCCAGCCAACTAAA
>NW_007026135.1:0-908 GCF_000164805.1 Carlito syrichta
CACCACATTGGAACAAACTTTCCATGAGATCATTCAAGAAAATTCCCTCATCTAATCAGTGATACAAAAATTCAAACACAAGAGATTCAGAGAACCCCCGCAAGACAACAAATGAGAAGACCAACTCCTAGACACATAATAATTCGCCTAAATAAAGTAGGCACAAAAGAAAAAATCCTAAAGGCAGCAAGAGAAAAAGGCCAGATCACCCACCATGGAAGACCAATCAGAATAGCAGCAGATTTATCTGCAGAAACCCTGCAGGCTAGGAGAGCTTGGAGCCCTATCTTCAAAGTCCTAAAGGATAAACAATTTCAACCAAGAATAACCTACCCAGCCAAGCTAAGCTTCATCAGTGAGGGAGAATTAAAATCTTTCCCAGATATCCAATCCCTAAGAACTTATGCAGCCACAAAACCATCTCTACATGAAACACTTAAGAAAGTACTAAACACAGAAGAAAAGGAAAAAAGAACAACGTTCTTCACAAGAGTACAGGGAAAAGAATAAAATATACACGAACCAACCCCAAAAGCAAAAGAAAGACAAAAAAAAAAAAAAAGAAAAAACCAAGTGGAAGAACAATAACTCAATAAGAACTCCATGATAGGGATGAACTCTCACATTTCAATAATTAGTCTGAATGTGAATGGACTAAACGCACCACTGAAAAGACATAGAATGACAAAATGGATAAAATATCACCAGGCAACAATATACTGCCTTCAAGAGACCCATCTCACTAGAAAGGACATACACAGACTCAAAGTAAGAGGATGGGAAACAAATTTTCAGGCGAATGGAACACAAAAGAAAGGAGGAGTCGCGATCCTAATTTCAGACAAAATACCATTTAAGCTATCAAAAATTAAAAAAGATACAGAGGGCCACTACATAATGATAAAAGG
>NW_007026135.1:2124-4004 GCF_000164805.1 Carlito syrichta
CCAGGTAAAGATCCAGCAAAGAAAGAGAAATACAGGCCAATATCTTGGATGAACATAGATGCTAAAATTCTCAACAAGATCCTAGCAAACCAGATTCAGCAATACATCTCAAAAATCATCCATCATGACCAAGTACGCTTCATTCCTGGGATGCAAGTCTGGTTCAACATTCGTAAAACCATAAATGTTATTAAATACATCAACAGATGTCAAAACAAAAACCACATGATTATATTATTAGATGCAGAAAAAGCTTTTGATAAAATCCAGCACTCCTTCTTGATAAAAACCCTCATACATCTAGGCATACGGGGAACATACCTCAAAATAGTAAAAGCCATCTACGAGAAACCCACAGTGAGCATACTCCTAAATGGACAAAAATTAGAACCATTTCCCCTGAAAACTGGAACAAGAAAAGAATGCCCACTCTCACCCCTCCTGTTCAACATAGAATTGGAAGTCCTGGCTCGAGCAATCAGAGAAGAGAAGGCAATCAGGGATATCCAAATAGGAAAAGAGGAAGTCAAGTTATCTCTCTTTGCAGATGACATGATTGTATACCTTGAAAATCCGAGAGAATCTGTCAAAAACCTCCTTACATTGATAAAGACCTTTGGCAAAGTCTCAGGATACAAAATAAATGTACAAAAGACAATCGCATTAGTCTAGACCAATAATAAACAAACAGAAACCCAAATAAAAAACACTATTCCATTCACAATAGCCATAAAAAATTGAAATACCTTGGCATCTTCCTAACCAGAGACGTGAAAGACCTATACAAGGAAAATTACAAAACACTGCTCAAAGAAATCAAAGCTGACACAAACAAGTGGAAAAATATCCCATGCTCATGGATCGGAAGAATCAACATTGTGAAGATGTCCATCTTACCTAAGGCAATCTACAAATTCAATGCAATACCCATTAAATTACCAACAACATTCTTTCAGACCTAGAAAAAACAACACAGGAATTCATATGGAAACACAAACTCCAGAATAGCCAGAACAATCCTCAGCAAAAAAAACAAAGCAGGTGGTATCACAATACCAGATTCAAACTTTACTTTAAAGCTACAATCATCAAAACAGCTTGGTATTGGTACAGGAACAGGCATATAGATCAATGGAACAGAATTGAGATTCCAGAAGCAAAACCTCAATTTCTCAACCAACTCATCTTCGACAAAGCCCCCACCACCTACCAATGGGGAGAGGAAAACCTATTCAGTAAATGGTGCTGGGAAAATTGGCTGACACATGCAGAAGATTGAAACAGGACCCCTATCTATCCCCATGCACAAAGGTTAACTCCAAATGGATCAGAGACCTAAATGTAAAACCTCAAACCATAAGAACCTTAGAAAAGGAAGGAAATACTCTCATGGAAATCGGAACTGGCATCCAATTTCTGTACAAAACCCGAAACCCACAGGACTTAAGAGAGAAGATAGACAAATGGGACCTTATTAAACTGACAAGCTTCTGCAAAGCCAAAGAAACCATCAAGAGAGCAGGGAGACAGCCTACAGACTGGGAAAAAGTCTTTGCCAACTCTAGGTCTGACAAAGGCTTAACATCGTGGATCTACAAGGAACTGAAGCGTACTGAAAAGAAGAAAACAAACAACCCCATTATAAAATGGGCAAAAGACATGAACAGACACTTCACAAAAGAAGACATTCGAGCAGCCAACAAACACATGAAGAAATGCTCAACCTCACTAATCATCAGGGAGATGCAAATCAAAACCACACTGAGATACCACCTAACTCCAGTCAGAACGGCAATTATCAACAACTCAAAAAATAACAGCTGCTGGAGAGGGTGTGATGAAAAGGGAACACTTCTACACTGTTGGTGGGAGTGTAAACT
>NW_007026136.1:0-723 GCF_000164805.1 Carlito syrichta
CTTTCTTTGTAGACTTCTTTTTCTTTTCTTTTTGCTAAGTCACTTAACATTTGTTCATCATTTTCCATCTTTCTCTAACTTTGTCTTTCCCATTTTCTTTATCTTTATGGGCTTACTCATTTTTTTAAATTATCTAAATAAACTGGCTATAGAGACTCTTTTTGATTTTGTTTTATGTAAAAACATAATTTCCTGAAACATTTTATCAGATTTTTCCCAACAACAAATATCACCTGCCACTTTTTAGTTGTCAGTCTTGTGGGATCTTTTTGTAATTTCTTTATACTTGTTATTTATTACTCAGAAGACCTAAATGTTATCCCTAGTGATGCAAAGGTTCCCTGTTTCCTGATCCTTCCTTGAATAATAGCAAATAAGACAGAGACTAGCGGACTTAATGGCTAACACGTTTCTTTTTTTTTTTTTTTAATTCATTTTTTTTCATTAATCAGTATTTTTTATTATGGTTTTGTGGGGTACAGTTAAGGGTTAGGTGTACAATGACGTTTCATTCAGGCACCCTGTAGATAAGAAGTGTTTTCCCATCCCCCGACAGATATTTGCTACTGTTAATCCCATCCCTCTCCCCCCATAGTTTCCCAGTACCATCCGTCATTTTCTCATAGTATTGCATTGGTTGTTCAAGGTCCATTATATGAGTGAGAACATGTGATATTCGGATTTTTGGTTTCGTGAGAGGTCACTCAGTATTATAGACTCTAG
>NW_007026137.1:0-724 GCF_000164805.1 Carlito syrichta
GAGGTCATCCTGAGAGCCTGGAAGGCAGCTGCTGTGAGGGAGGGTGGAGAAGGCGCAGGCCTGTTGGTCACAAGGCTTGCGGTTGCCGGCGGTGAGCAGGAAGCGCTCTGCCTCTTGGAGACCACGCCAGCCTGCAGCTTGCAAATGGCAGGGACCTCATGCTTCGCTGTGAAGTGCAGGCCCATCCTGGAGTCTTGGACTCTCTGGGGTGAAGGAGCTGTGAGTGTGCCCGGTTTAGCCTATCCTGTTGGCTGTGCCTCTTTTAAGATTTCTTTTCCATCCTATTAAAAAGATATGCCTGCTATAGTTCTATCTTGTGTAGTGGCAGAAACCAGAGACTATTTTTAGGGGGTAGGGGAAAGGTTTTTAGTTGTATATTTAGTGTCTTTCATAGAAATGCTGATATTTTACATCTTCTGCTTATCTAGGGCATACTAATGAGTCCTCCATGGCAGCTATGACTATTTGAAATTCAAATTTAAATAAACACTGCTTTTAATCTTAAAATCTCTAGGCTGGGATGCTAAGAGGAGAAAGTCACTATTTTTGTTGCCTTTTTTGGGGAGGGCGAGGGTTGGAGTCTCACTCGATCACCCAGGCTGGAGTGCAGTGGCATGCTCACAGCCACCCCAGCATGTCATCTAGTTATCCTTCCGCCTCAGCCTTCCAACTAGCTGGAACTACAGGCGTGAGCTTCCATGCCTAGCTAATTTTTTATTTATTG
>NW_007026138.1:0-750 GCF_000164805.1 Carlito syrichta
CTCAGGCAATCCACTCACCTCAGCCTCCCAAAGGCGCAGGATTACAGGCTGAGCCACCGAGCCCGGCTTGCCCACATTTTAAAGGGACTGCTTGCCTGTTTTTTTCCAAGCGTTTGAGTTTCTTGTAGATCCTAGATGTTATGCCTTAGTCAGATATAGAGTTGGAGAATAGTTTTTCCCATTCTTTGGGCAGTCTCCCTGTTCTTTTGATCGTTTCTTTTGTTTTGCAGAAGTGTATTAATTTAATGTGATGCCACTTGTCTAATTTACTTCTTAATGTATGGGCATTTAGGTTTCTGAAGAGGAATTAGTTCCCGGTTCCAGTTTCCATAAAGGTGCCTCCTGAGTTTTCTATGATTATTATAATTTGGTATTTTACGTTTACATCTTTGAACCATTTAGAGTTAATGTTCATGGTGATAGTTAGGGGTCCAGTTTCAATCTTGTGCATGATGTCAGACTTTTTTCAGGACCATTGACTAAATGTGTTCTATATTCCCCAGTGGGCCTTGAAGGTTTCTTCAAAGAAGAGTTGGTTGAGAATTTGAGAATTCCAATCCATTTTGTGAACCATTGGCCTATATACCTATTTGTGTACCAATACCAGGCTGTTTTGATTACTGTAAACATATAGTAAAGTTTGAAGTCTAGGACGGCGATAGCACCTGCTTTGTTTCTTTTGATATGGATTGTTTGGTTATTTATGATTGTTTATGGTTATATATGAATTCTTTTTTTTTTTTTTTAGTT
>NW_007026138.1:2829-3874 GCF_000164805.1 Carlito syrichta
GGGGAATGTGATTTTATATTTCCTTCAAATATGTAGGGGAATTTTTTCTCTAAGTATTGCATTTCTTAACATTTAATCAAAATTAACTAGCAGAACATACAAAGTGCACCAAGAAATCGTACACAAATTTTTAGAAAGGAAATAACTGTATTAAAATATGATAGTTTTATTTTCTAAAATTTTAAAGATTTATCCTGCATTCTGTGTTCTGAATAGCACTAGGTACACTGATCCTCAAGGTTCAGTTATCTAAGGATGATATACATCTGGAATCTCAACAAGTTTCAATTTATGCAGAATAAAACATATGGCATTTATGTGAGAAACAAACTAGTTGTCAATTTTGAAAGATGTATTATACCATGTATTCTAACATATTAATAGGAAAAGGAGTTACCTTTAGAGTATTATACACTTCTTAAATATCAATCACTGCAAAGTGAACATTTGTATACCCAACCCTGAATTGTAATCATCCTTAAAGCAAGAAAAAAGGATAAAACAAATAAAGTCAGTTGCACGTTTTACATCTTTCATTTACTTATTTATTTATTTTAATTTTTTTAAAAATGTGGGGTACAATTCTGAGTTAGATATATAAACATTGATTATGCAGGTTCCCGGGTTGATGAGTTATGGCCCCCCTAAGTTTGCACTATCCCTCCACAGCCAATCTAACCCCTCCACCCAAAAATTTTTCCACTACTGCCAATCACTTTCTTATATTACTATAATTGATCAAGTTCAGCTCATGAGGGAGAATATATGGAACTCTGTTCTTTGTTTCTGTGATAAATCACTGAGAATGACCTACCTCATATCCATCAATTGTTCTGTAAAATCTCTATATCTGTCTTTTTTTATGGCTGCATAATATTCCATTGTGTGAATATACCACATTTATATTATCAATTCCAGCTTTGCTAGACAGCATGGTTGGTACCATTTTTTTTGCAATTGTGATTAGATCTGCAACAAACATACTTGTGCAGGTACCTTTTTGGTAAAGTGATTTGAGTTCCTCTTGGTAAATTCTCTACAGGGG
>NW_007026139.1:0-1022 GCF_000164805.1 Carlito syrichta
GCACATCAGTGATCTCACGTTCTAAACATTTGTAATTGCTTTTACATTTTTCATTTTTGGTTTCACAGTTACTAAGCAGGGTGCTTTTTTTATTTTCAAGTAGTAGGAATGTTGGTTATTAATTTGGGATGTGGTCAGGAAACATGGTGCTTTTTCAATTTTTTCTTTGGGGAATTTACTGTGAGTTTTCTTTGTGCCCTAGTGTATGACCAACTGCTTGTGTATACTTTGAAAGGTAGTGTGTTCTCTGTAGTGACAAAAAGCTGTAAAATGGATTTCTGTTGGCAAAACCTATTACTTATATAATTAAAATACCCTGTAGTCTTTTACTCTGGTCTACTTCATCTACCAAATTGAAGGCAGGGTGATAAGGTCTTCTTCAACTCTTCTGTTTTCATCTCTTCTGCATTTTTGCTTGTAAATTTTAATACCGCACATTTGGAACATAAAGGATTTAACTGTCATACCTTCACCGTGATCTATTCTTCTTGCCAAAATTGAATGCATTGTTTTTCCCTCATCTTCTACTTTGTCTGACATGAATTCTGGCCTGTTGACTTCATTTTTGCTTAACACATTTTTCCACTTTCAGATTTAAACCTTTCTAGGTCAACTTACTTCAAGACTCTTCCTGGAAAACAGCTTTTAATTGGATTTTGTCTCTTAACCCAACTGAAGTTTGTCTAATTAACTAATTTACTGCCTTGTGTTTGGTCTTGCTTTACCCTGTTTTTATTTCTTTGCCTTTTTTATTTCTTCCTCTTTTTTAGTTTTCATTTGCTTTGCAGGGACTGTTTTTCAGTTGACTTTGCACCTAAGACTGGCCCAGTGCTTGGCCCATAACAGGGACCAATAAATGTTTGTGGAATGAATTACTAAACTGAGTCTAGTATAGATGTGCTTTTAATTCTATTAGTGTTTAGCGATTTTTTGAAGGCTTTTAAAACCACTATTAAACTTTCAAGGTTAACAGCAGAATGATTTATATACCTTTATCCTCCAAATGAAGAGTTTAGAACTTC
>NW_007026140.1:0-751 GCF_000164805.1 Carlito syrichta
CTGCCTAGCCAGCCAGCTGGGAAGCCAGATGAATTATCTAGCTGACTTAGCTAGCTAGCCAGCTGGCTAGCCAGCTGACTTAACTAGCTTACTACCTAGCCAGCCAGCTGGCTAGCCAGCAGATTTAACTAGTTTACTTAATCAGGTAGCCAGACTGAATTAACTGCATAGTACCTAGCTAGTCATCTGGTTAGCCAGCTGAATTAACTCTCTAGCTACCTATGTAGCCTGCTGTCTTGCCAAGTGACTTTACCTACCTACCTAGATATCCAGCTTGCTAGTGAGCTGACTTAATAGTTACTTAATTAACTATCTAACTGAATAGCCAGTTGACTTTGTTACCTAGCTACACAGCTAGGCAACTGGCTAGTCAGCTGAGTTAACTCACTGACGTAACTAGCCAGCAAGCTGACTTAACTAGCTGAATTAAGTAGCTAGCAACCTTGCTAGCCAGCTGGCTTAACTAGCTGGCTCAACTAGCTAGCTGCCTATCTAGTTATCTAACTGGCCTGCTGACTTAACTAGCTAGCTACCTGACATAACTAGCTGACTTATATTGCTAGCTTCTTAGCTAGCCAGCTGATTTAATTAGCTGAAATAACTAGCTAACCAGATGGATAGACATCTGACTTCACTAGCTTTTTAACTAGCTAACCAGCTGGATAGCCAACTGACTTAAAGAGCTGTCATAACTAGCTAGCCAGCTGGTTTCAGCTGACTTACCTAGCTATTTAAACAGCTAGTCAGCTTC
>NW_007026141.1:0-822 GCF_000164805.1 Carlito syrichta
CCAGTCAACTAGGCCTTATAATAGTAACTATCGGAATTAATCAACCCCACCTAGCATTTCTCCATATCTGTACTCACGCCTTCTTTAAAGCCATGCTCTTCATATGCTCAGGATCTATTATCCATAGCCTAAATGACGAACAAGATATCCGCAAAATAGGAGGCCTACTCATAACTTTACCCTTCACTTCCTCCTCATTACTTATCGGGAGTCTTGCTCTCACAGGTATTCCCTTCCTCACAGGCTTCTATTCTAAAGATCTAATCATTGAAGCCGCCATCACTTCATATACCAACGCCTGAGCCCTCTCTATTACACTACTTGCCACGTCCTTAGCAGCCGTCTACAGCACACGCATCATTTTCTTTGCACTCCTAGGTCAACCCCGCTTCCCAACTTCAACAAATATCAACAAAAATAATCCCCTCCTAATTAACTCTATTAAATGCTTAGCCCTAGGCAGCATCTTCACGGGTTTTCTTATCTCGCATTCCATTCCTCCTATAATAACTCCACAAATAACCATACCACTATACCTAAAACTCTCAGCACTTACTGTCACCATTCTAGGGTTTACACTAGCTATAGAACTCAATAACCTCACATATTTCCTCAAACTAAAATGACCTACTCAACTCCTCCTATTCTCTAATCTACTAGGCTTTTTTCCAACCACAACCCATCGCCTATATCCTCTTATAAAAATATATGTAAGCCAAAACACAGCATCCTCACTTCTAGACCTCCTCTGATTAGAAAAACAATACCAAAAACCACAGCCATAGCCCATATATACACATCCACAATCACCTCCAACCAATC
>NW_007026142.1:0-719 GCF_000164805.1 Carlito syrichta
GTACTTAAGTCAGCTAGATATCTAGCTAGCTAGTTAAGTCTGCTAGTAAGTCAGCTAACTATTCAGCTAGCTAGTCAAGTCAGCTAGCTATTTAGCTTGCTAGTCAGCTAGCTAGCTTGTGAACTAGATAGTTAAGTCAGCTATCCAGCTAACTAGCCAGTTAGCTAGCTAGTTAAGTCAGCTAGCTAGACAGGTAGATAGCTTGTTTGGTATCAAGTTATGTCACCTGGATAGCCAGATTATCTTGTCAGCCAGCTAGCTAAGTCAGTTAGCAAATCAGTTACTTAGCTAACTAATCAGCTAGAGACTCAGTTAACTGGTCATCTAACTAGTGTGATCGCTTGCTTTCCATCAGGTCACCTAACTAGTCTGCTCCATTGCCTGCCAACCGGTCAGCAAACTAGTCGGTTCGATCACCAGCCAACAGGTTAACTAACTTGTCAGCTCTCTCACAGGCCAACAGGTTAACTTGCTAGTTGACTTGCTCTACAGCTGACTATTTAAGTCAGCTCACAAGTCGGCTCACTAACCAGCTGACTAGTTAAGGCAGGTTGGCTGTTGCCTCACTCACCAGTTTACTATTTGAATCGGCTCGCCGATCAGCTCCCTGGCTGGCCGACTAGTTAAGTCCTCTGACCATTCAGCTCACTCGCCAGTTGACTAAGTAAGCTGACCAGTCTGGTTCACTCCCCAGCCAAATAGTTAAGTCGACTGACCAG
>NW_007026143.1:0-1442 GCF_000164805.1 Carlito syrichta
TCCACTCACCTCAGACTCCCAAGGTGCAGGATTATAGGCTGAGTCACCAAGTCCAACTTTATTAGCATTACTAAGTAATACCTGACTATGCATAATTATTCATAATGATATATGGCTTTATTTTACTTTGCATCTCGTGAATTGCTCAGTGAAATTGCTCAGTTGAAAAAAAAATTGTTACTAAGAAGAAAATGATCTTTAAAAAATCTTGATATGCTGAACTTGTAATATATATACAAGAAAATTGATTACTCAATTTCCAATCATTTGTTTTTTATTCAGGAAATGTTTGTTGCAGCCCAGGTTATGACAGGTAATTTGCTTAGTTCTGGAAATTCAGTGAATTGATTGGAAGACAAAGGGGACACAATGACCACTTTCATGGATTTTTTTAGACTCATTATATCATAAATGATTATTAATAAAAGAGGTTTAGGTTTAGGGTTAGTGTTAGTGGCCCATCTCTTTGATGTCAGAACTTGATTATTTTCCTGGGGTACTGTAGCTTTTAGGGTTGTAGAGTTATACCTGTAAATAAATTTCAGCAGAGAAAGGTTAACTAATAATGGCATTGAATTCAACACTTAATGATGTAATAGTTATAAAACTTTACTGACTTTTGTTCACAAAGTAAATCACAATCCCTAAGCATTTTACAGGACTCTGCATATGTGTTTCAATGCTGGGGAGGATACAAAGATGTATCCTCAGAGGGTATAAAGTTCTGTCGAGGGAGGAGATAAAGTGGAGGATGACTGAGCAGACACCCTCTATAGGTGACACATGAATGATCAAGCAGTGGCTAGTTTACAGATTTATAGAAGGGAGAAGCCATGTGGTATATAGTGATTATGGACTGTTTAATGAATTAGGTGCAACTTGGTTTGGCCTTGAAATATAAGTACGTTCAAACCTGGGATCAGAGGACAACATTCTAAGAAAAGCGACCTGCATGAACAAAAATGTGTGTCAGGCAAGATGATAGGTTCAGCAAGATGATATTTTCTAGAAATATCAGAAGACTTGAAGGAGCAATTGAAAGGTGCAGACAACAGTCAGAAGGATGTCCCCAAGATGCCTCTGCCTCCCAAAGACAACAAAGTCCCTAAGCGTTTTTTCCTGCCAGCGTGAAACTTGAACCTGTGCTCAAACAACCTCTTCCTATAGAAATGCTGCCTCATAGTCTCCTCCAATGGGACCCAGGCACAGCACGGGCCAGCCCCTACGAGGTTCAAGGTTCATAAATATACCCTTCTCCCTACATAGCTCTCTCTCTCTCTCTTATTCCCTCTCTCTGTCCTCATCACTCTCTCTCTCCTTTTTCTCTTTCTCTCTCTCTCTTGCTTTTTGTCTCTGTCCCCACCACTCTCTCTCTCTTTCTCTCTCCCTCTGTTACTCTTCCTTCTTTCACTCTCTCTCAACCTCTCTCCCCCTCTCTCACT
>NW_007026144.1:0-6260 GCF_000164805.1 Carlito syrichta
AATAACTGGATATTTTTTTTATAGCTATATTGCCTAATCTGCTCTAGAACTCCTGTGCTGAAACAATCTTCCTGCCTCGGCTTCCCAATTTGCTGGGATTACAGGCTTGGTATACCAGGTCCACCCCAACATTCCCCTTTTGCTTTTATTTTTCCTACATTTTGTGTCTCTCATCTTCCAGATCTCAAGGCCAAATTATGGATGATTGCAATGTGACAACATCTTTGATTACTTGATATTTCCAATCACTAACTACTGTCCCTTCCCCCTACAAGGAAAATTCAGCTAATTTCTGAAAATCAGTGATGCAAGGAATTCAAACACTGGGACCATGCCACTGTCCTGGCACTTAACTTCACCTGCCTTCATAGAAGATGGTTGATTTCACCAGCCTGAGCCATCAGTACCCCTGGAATCACCCTTACCATTCTTCCAAGACTCGGATTGCCTAGGTACATAGTCTCCTCTTTGGTTTTGTGTTAGCTCTGGGACATGCTGAATGAGAAGCTCTAACCTGTGATTTAAGGTAAACACAACCAATAATTTTTGGTGGTTTTGGTATAATCAGGCTGTGAAAGCGCGCGCGCGCACACACACACACACACACACACACATACACACCACACAAGAATCTTTAGAGTAGATGGATAAGCAACTTGCAGATTCTGGGAGGACCCACAAAATTGACACAGAAAGAATATGCATTAGGCCTACTGAGAAGAACTTTACCTTTAATCATATATTGCCTCTCCCCATCTGTTGTTCAAATGTCCCAGATCTTAGAGCTAACTTGGCAACCACTTTGGTTACTGACCATGTTCGATCATTAACCCCCCATTCCTACAGATAATATTTAGATGTTCTCACTGTCAAAATTCAGAGCACTAAATGTTTCAATAAGAAGCCCTTTCAGCTGCACAGAACTTGTACCTGCTGACCCCCTCACCAACAGTCACCTATCCCAACCAGAAAAAAAATGAGACTTTCACTTTGATGTATAATTTTCTTGAAAAAAAGAACAAATATATAAAAGAAACTCTGAAGATAAAACTCATTACAGCATTATTGAGCATCTGAAGAGGCTTTATTGACCATAATTTTTGAACATAGAAGATACAGTAAGGGGAATGAAAAGATTTTTTTTATTGAGAATATTTTTGAAGAAGACACACACACAAAATTTAAGATGAAATTTCCAGTGTATTAAATGACAGTTCCAGCTATCCCAGAGCAAAGGAATCACGGAGGAGCCATTCCACTCCAAACATTTGTAGCTACAACTGGAGGAATTTGACATGCCAAAAGTTCCCTGCCTCTGACCATTCTTTCTCAACTATCTGTCCTGAGTTGTAGCAGGCTGATCAGAAATGTATGCCCAACATAGTGTTTATCTTTTTTTTTTTTTTCTGTGTCCGATTATCCAGGTTATGTTTCCTTCAAAGTTCTCAATCTTGTCTAGGGTGTGCTCACCTCTTCTGCATTTTAGCATATTCTAGGCTCTGAGCAGGCATCCTTATCCTGAACAGACCCAGTGCAGAAACCCAGAGAATCTGGAAAGCATTTCCAATATATACCCAACAAAGAAGCCTACATGCACAGAGTCCAAGGACGCCAGCTGTGATAGTACTTGCCTGATTCAGGTTTTTTCAATTATTTGATAGTTTCAGCCTTCAGAAGCCAGTTTGCACTGAGAATCATTTCTTTTAATCCAGTGAAAAATCTTCACCTTTTCATCAAATGCTCAGTTACCTTTACTCATAATAAATCTCTTAGTGTTTAAGCTATTTGGGTGTTCTGTTTTTATGTACAGAACTCCACCCAAACTCTACAACCAGATAATTATTGGCTTAGATAGTTCTTTGTGCCACAGTTTCCCATCGAGAACTAATAAATAAAGCAGAAAACACCCTTCACAGAGTTCCTGTCACAAATAACCACTCAATCTCTAGGGAGAACTAAAAGATGAGCCAAGAAGATGAAGGCATTCATGGGAAATTACACCTTGTAGAAACTGGAGGAGTGGAGAAGATAATTTTCTGACTTACACAATCTTTTCAATAATCAACTTAAAGGTAAGTCTTTTCCATTGTAATATCTGAAATAGGCATATATGTTTAAACTGTTGGTATCTAGAGTGATGACAAGTTCAATAAGTAGCATTTTTCTGACTTTCTAGAATGAAGGATTAATGACTCAAGACACAGATTAAGCAAAAGGAAACCAGAGTAGCTCTAGTACTACATTTGGTTAAACTTCTCTCTTAAAATTACTCAGAATAAAATGGAAAGAAGACAGGATATTTGAAAGGACAAAACTGTATAAACCAATACAAAAGATACGTCTGATCATCATTTTCATGAGGAAGTTAAATAAAATAAAAATGTGAAAATTAGTGTAGAAATTATTTATTATGTTCATAAAGGACTATTGTATTTGGTATTGGTGACTAAGTGACAATGTGAGTTTCCACCATGGGTGAGTAGAGAGGTAAAATGTGGCAGAGAGTCATAAGGATTTATATGCCAGAGTTGGAAGCAGCAGATGAAATGTGCATATAGATTACCAACTATATATTAGAAGCTTCCAAATGAGAAGTAACATAAGGTGTAAAATGCAAGAAGTTTTACACGAATTGAAATATACCCACACAAAAGAATATGTCACGTATCAGAAGACTGAGTGATACAAGAGTATGCGTTAAAAAAGAAATGGTTGCTGGTGAGGGAAATTTTAGTGGAAATAGAGGAAGCAGAGAAAGAGGGATAATCCAGGGTATGCTGCTGTTTGGAATCCTGCATCCAGCTGAGTGGAAGGCTGGGATTAAGATTCTCAAAATAGAAAAACTTTGTCTGGTTTTTAGATGGGTGAGGCAGAAACAGAATTGTTTGAGCTCAAAGATAGCTGAATTTATTGCTGCTATAATTTGAAGAACAAAAACATTTATCAATTAAATATGAGATGCTTGGGAATTTTACTTTTAACAAAATATCCTACAAAGTGTGTTTCTTAAGGTAAAGAAAATTCCACCTAAAGATTAGAAACTAGATATTTTTGAATAATACTAACTTAGGAATATTTTGCACCTCAATGGAAGGATATATTCAGCTAGTGAAAGGAAGAGAGATTTCATGATGTTGAAATAAAAAATGTTAGCCAAGACATTAAGCGGAAGTAGACAGTTACACAAGGTTGTCTACATCATGATTCAATAGTTAAGCATGATTAGGAAAATTAGAGGCACATTAATACTTTTTAGAAATACTGGAAGCTTCCTAGAATAGAAAAGCTTAAAAATAAAAAAAGGGAAGAAGAAAAAATAAAGAGAAAGAAGTACTGTAAGCAGATGTGCATTAGAAATGAGAATTTAGAGGACTTTACACAGGCGAGTGAGTATTTATGCAGATATAGTATAACTCTGATCATTCCTGAGCAGCACTGTGTAATGTGTCATTAAATTTCCAATGTGAAAAATAGGACTACTTATTGGGAGAATGGGGTGAGTCCAGAAAAATCGATGGCCAATATACTTGAAAGGAGATTGCAGGTCTATGTGGACTAATAGTTCAAGGGCTACAATTCTGGCAAATTCTTCTTCAGTTCTAATTTTAATTCTCCTTGAGTTTCAGACCATTTATTGTCGGCAATTACTAGGACCCAGTTTTTCTCAGTGGGAGGGAACAGTACAATGATTGCTGTTATGGTCCCTAGGGAGAATGTGCTGCTATCATTTTCTGTTAAGATTGGACCATTTCCCCGTCCAACCTCAAGCTTTCTACCAAATCTCTGTTGAGCTTTCCTCCTGCTCTTCATCATCCCAAACATCACTTCATAACTGCCACACACAATTCCTCCCACATACACACATGCCCCTTTCCCCAATTATAGATTTCAGTCACTGCTGCAGTGCTACCAGTACATTTGGGGTCTAAACTCAGGTATGTAGAGCTGGTTGTCCTCCACAAGAGCTTCCCACTTTCATTTTGGGAGTTCTTTGGGATTTTTCCATACCTAATTCAATCTCTTCACTAGGGTGTACCTTTCGATAACTTCCTTCTGGATATTGACACATAGGGCTGATCCTCCAATGACACAATTATCTTCCAGGCTTCAGCAGATCTCCTCCTTCAGCATAGGACTGCCTACTCAGGCAGAGGAGAACAAAAACCAGTGAGCTGTAAGGTTATGGATCCCATTGTCTTCATCATCTGAAGCTGGCGTTAAGAGACGCGATGCACTTTCGAGCGCTAGTGAGGGAGGCCCCTAGTTTCGCAGAGCCAGTGCCAGAGTCCCCGAGACCACCAGCCTGGAGACCCGGGGATTTCCATTCCTTTGGACAGAACTGACCTCCCCAGGGTGCAGCCGCAGTGTGCTCTGGGTAAATTGTTGCTTAAGCTACCCTAGAAAATAAAATTGTTCGCCAGTGCGAAACTCTTTCTTACGTGTTTTTGGTCTGGCTGTTGAACGTACAGGTCCTGGGAAGGGTGGTGTGGGATGGGGGAGAAGGGGAAAGTCTTTGCAGTTTCAAGAACCAGACACAGATGGGCCATGTGGTGGGAGTGTGGCGAGAGTTGTCATCTCCAGTGTACAAGAGGTTGCCGTGTGACCTGCGTGGACGGTGGTCCCACTTGTCTACCCACACGGAACTGCCATGATATCTGGAGACAAAAGGAGAACAACCCTGAATTCACCACTGAGCCCTGAAAACTCTCCTGCTGGCTCCCCTGATGCTTCCACCGCAGCCCAGCTCAGGGTCCTGGAGACTCTTCAACACCCTTTCTCTTCCTCTCCCTCATTTTCTACAACAATCAACACCCCTTCTTCCCCACCTTCCTCCAAATGCATTTACCTGTCCACACTTTCTGCCTTCCCTTTTCTCAGACCATGCAGGCAAACTCATCATGTGCATTTCAAGTCAGCACATGCCAAAGCAATTGCTCTGTACAGAAAGAGTATGCCTCTATTGGGGGGCATGAATCCTGGTTGGAAAACACAGGAAGAACCAGAAGAAGTAGACTTAGCCACCACCACTTCCTCACAGCCTCTATAGTCTCCCTTGCCTTGTTCATTGCTGGCTCCTGGGACTGGTGAATAGAGCCTGATACCTCAAAAGGGGTGACACTCCACAGAGTGACCCTTCTACTTCCAGTATCCAACCTCCATGACCCTACGCTTTCTGTCATCAGATCCTTGATCCAGTGGACAAGTTCACTGTGTAGCTTCAGCTGCCAGCTTTTGATGGCCTGGCTTCCTGAGGTTTTCTTTTGCAGAGATACTTTTTGAATGATCCTTTGTGAATATTCAATATTACCAT
Source organism: Carlito syrichta (assembly GCF_000164805.1). Lineage (NCBI taxonomy): Eukaryota > Metazoa > Chordata > Mammalia > Primates > Tarsiidae > Carlito > Carlito syrichta. The sequence goes on from NW_007026144.1 coordinate 5,312, forward strand.
AAAAACTTATTTTTTTCTCAAATGATGAAATAAGGGAAGTTATGCCTTCAGGACATGGTGTAGTCATTTTTTTTTCTTGGCTTTCCCCCTCCAAGAAAATGTTTTGCCAATTCAAAATTATTTTTTCTCACATGTATTTCTCCTTTGCTTTGGGAATAGCACAAGACTAAGGGGAGCTTGTATGTTTATGTGGGGAAAGGGAAAGGGATGGGAGCCAGTAACTGAACAAGCATGGAATCATGAATAGTGCTGGGCCTTCAGTGTCTTCCTTGGCTGAGCAGCGGGCAGGTGATGTGCACAGGAGCCTCCCAGGGAAAGAATGACTCATCTTTAAACTTGCCCGCTGAACCCCATGAAAGAGACCCAACAAAAGTGGCCTCATCAGGGAAGCACTGAGAACTCCACTTAGCCCAGAAATTGTTTGTGCTCCCTCACCCAGAATCCTATTCTTTGGGAGACTAGGAGAGAGGATTTGTGACGTTTATGCATCTACTTTACTTTCCCGTACTTCTCTCACCTTTTCTCCTTCCACTGGCATCCCCTACTTCCCTTCCTGAACCAAACAGACCTACTTGCTCAGAATTTTGCTGTTCCAGGAGCCCTGAGATATCCCAGGAAGGATTCTTCCTTTTCTGACCTGCCCCAACACTTCTGCCCAACACCCCTGTCCCAGGTGACCTTCTCCAAGAGTGCAGATTGGAGGGGAAAGGTATCAGAGCCCTGGGCATGAGAAAAACACTGCCATCAACCCAGTTGTGTAGTGGGCTTTGCATTATTCTGATCTCTCCTCTTGTCTGGGGTAAATACTCAGGTGCCTTCACTTCTCTCAGTACCCCAAAATGTGAGATTTAAAATAATTTTATTTTTTTGAGTTGGAGTCTCACTCTGTCACCCAGATGGGTGTAATCGCACGCTCCTGGTCACCTAGCCTCAACATGCTAGGATCCTG
>NW_007026145.1:0-806 GCF_000164805.1 Carlito syrichta
CGTGTGCTGGCTTATGGCTGTTATCCCAGCACTTTGGGAGGCTAAGGCAGGAGGATTACTTGAGCCCAGGAGTTCGAGACTAACCTAGGCAACATAGTGAGACCTCGTCTGTACAAAAAAAGTACAAAAAATCGCCAGGCATGGTGGCACACACCAGTAGTCTTGGCTGTTCAGGAAGCTGAGGTGGAAGGACCACCGAGTCCAGGAAGTTGAGGCTGTGGTGAGCCATGGTCATGCTACTGTGTTCCAGCCTGGATGACAGAGTGAGACCCTGACTCCAAAAACAAGCAAGCAAATAAAAAACACCTCAGGCCTTAGAATTGGACATAGCTGATTTCAAATACTGCTCTGCCACATAAAAACCAGAAATAGTTGCTTCTCTGAACCTTTATCTCTAAAAGGTAGATAATAAAGGTTTTCTCCATCATAGGTTCATGACAACTAATGAGATAATAAACACCATTAACACTGGCGTTTGGGTGTGTTCAGTCAGTGTTAGTTGTCTGTTTGTAACAATATTATTCGTGTTGCTTTGTTTACAGAAACCACTTTCTTAATCTGTTTTCTGTTAGTAATGCTTGTTGACGTTTTGTGTTGCTTATGAACGTATAATGCAAATCGACCTTTATTTACTTTTAACAATGATCACTTTTGTTTCTGAAACTGCACAGTAAGTGACAAATTCTTTTAGCTCTGATCTTCGTTTTCTTTCTTCCTGCCTTCCTTTCCTCCCTCACTCCCTTTCCCTCCTTTCTTGTAAAGGTCTCACTCTGTCACCCAGGTTGGAGTGCAAAAGCATGATCATG
>NW_007026146.1:0-781 GCF_000164805.1 Carlito syrichta
CTGACTTAACTAGCTAGCTAACTGGCTAGGTAGCTGGCTAGCTGACTTACCTATGTAGTTCACCAGCTAGCTAGCTGACTAGCAAGCTGTATAGCTAGCTGACTTAACTAGCTAGCTGTGTAGTTAGCTGAGTTGCTAGCTGACTTTACCTAGCTGGATAGCTAGCTGACTTTACTAGCTGATTAGCAAGTTGCTGGGATAGCTGGCTAACCAGCTGACTTAAGTAGCTAGCTGTATGTTTGGCTAGACTGCTAGCCATCTGGCTTAACTAGCTAGCTACCTGGCTGGATAGCTGGCTATGGAGACCACTAGCCAGGTAACGGGCTGGCCAGCTGACCAGCCAGCTGGTTTAATTATGCAAACTGCTGGCTGGACAGTCGGGTAGCCAATCGGCTTAACTAGCCTGCCACCATGCTGGTCAGCCAGCTAGCCAGCAGGCTGAACTAGCTGGCCACCTACCTGACAAGCTTGCTAACCAGCTGACTTAACTTGCCAGCCACCTAGCTAGCCAGCTGGCTAACTAGCTGACTTTACTAGCTGACAACTAGATAGCCATCTGGCTAGCCAGGTGACTTAACTAGCTAAACACCTAGCTAGCCATCTGTCTAGCCAGCTCACTTAACTTGCTGTCTTAACTAGCCGGGCATCATCTAAGCTGACTTAATTAGCTAGCTACCTACCTAGCCATGTGGATAGCCAGCTGTCTAGTCTTAACTATGTAGCCAGCTGTCTAGTCAGCTGAGTAAACTAGCGAGTGACCTAGCTAGTCAGTTTGCTAGCC
>NW_007026147.1:0-480 GCF_000164805.1 Carlito syrichta
GAAGAATTTAAATGTTTTTCAACTGATGCAAAAGTACAAGTCTCCTAGTTGGTGACTGAGTTATAATGTAGCAAATTCACTTCAGTTTATGGAAAATGTTTTTTATTGTTAAAGAAGGCAGATGAATTAGTGATAAGCTTTGTCAGCAGGGAGCCTGTGGCAGTCATTTTCCCAAGGGAAGAATGACTAAAAAGTATACATTTAGTATTTGTCACAACTTAAAAGAAAATAACTTGCATTCACCATTGACTATGTGGCTAGTTCTGTCACCCAGAGCTTCAAAACCAGAATTTGTTTTCATAAGCAGATGCTGTTTGCTTCAGCATCTTGTATTGCCAGCATCCAAATAGCAATTAAGGCACAGCCAGCTCCAAAATTTGTGAGGCAATATAGTGAGAAACACTCCTTTGTTAAGCATTCTGAAAGAGGTGTGTGTGTGTGTGTGTGTGTGTGTGTGTGTGTGTGTGTGTGTGTGTGTGA
>NW_007026148.1:0-800 GCF_000164805.1 Carlito syrichta
GATTCGTGTATATTTTATTCTTTTCCCTGTACTCTTGTGAAGAACGTTGTTCTTTTTTCCTTTTCTTCTGTGTTTAGTACTTTCTTAAGTGTTTCATGTAGAGATGGTTTTGTGGCTGCATAAGTTCTTAGGGATTGGATATCTGGGAAAGATTTTAATTCTCCCTCACTGATGAAGCTTAGCTTGGCCGGGTAGGTTATTCTTGGTTGAAATTGTTTATCCTTTAGGACTTTGAAGATAGGGCTCCAAGCTCTCCTAGCCTGCAGGGTTTCTGCAGATAAATCTGCTGCTATTCTGATTGGTCTTCCATGGTGGGTGATCTGGCCTTTTTCTCTTGCTGCCTTTAGGATTTTTTCTTTTGTGTCTACTTTATTTAGGCGAATTATTATGTGTCTAGGAGTTGGTCTTCTCATTTGTTGTCTTGCGGGGGTTCCCTGAATCTCTTGTGTTTGAATTTTTGTATCACTGATTAGATAAGGGAAATTTTCTTGAATGATCTCGTGGAAAGTTTGCTCCAATGTTGTCTCTGTTTCTCTTTCTGCCTCAGGGAGTCCGATTATTCTTAGGTTAAGCCTCTTGAGGTAGTCACTCATCTCTTGAAGGTTTTGTTCTGTCTTTTTTAGCTTATTTTCTGTGTTTTTAAGAGTTTGGGTTATTTCTATATTTTGGTCCTCAAGCTCTGAGATTCTTTCTTCTGCTTAGGTAATTCTGCTTTTCATGCTTATCATTTTGTTATTTATTTTATTCACAGTATTCTTTATTACTGTTATCTCAGATATCAGCTCCTTCCTAGTTTCTTC
>NW_007026149.1:0-790 GCF_000164805.1 Carlito syrichta
TCTTGTTGACCTTCTGACCTACACTGTCTCTCGATTTTATTGACCTGTGTCTGTGTAGCTATCAGTACTCCTTAGGCAATCTTTCTTACGTGTCTTTCTTCACTTCTTCCCGATCCTGTGACTGTTTTTCACCTGATAGCTGGTATGTATATCTGTTATCCCTCTCGCACTTCTCTCTTTCGCTCATTTTGACTTATGATTTTATCATTGTAACTGTTGGTTTAGATCACGTTTGTTGTTTACCTTCTGACTTACACTGTTTCTCGATTTTATTGCCCTGTCTCTGTGTTGCTTCAGTACTCTTTAGTACTATGTAGCTATCAGTACTCTTTCTTACGTGTCTTTCTTCACCTCTTCCCAGCCCTGTGTCTCGTTCTCACCTGATAGATGGTATGTATATCTGTTTTCCCTCTCGCGCTTCTCTCTTTCTAACTCCCTATTGACCCCCCCTTCCTCCATTATTTTCCTCTTCTATATGCCCCCTTTTTTAAATCTAGGGACCAAGACTGCAAACTGCTGAATAGACAGACTGTAAAGCAGAGGGAAAAGTGAACAAAACCAGAAGACCCTCATAAGGAAGAACAGGTCATTGCAGAAGAGAAATAAAAGCAACCCCACCTTCCCTCAAAAACAGAATTGAAGAGGGGGAGGGAAAGGGGTAAAGGGAGAAAAATCTACAGAAATGAAGAAAAACCAAAAGAGAGTATGGGTCTCTCCCAGACGCCTGGGAGAGCAGACACTGAGAAATTGACTTTGGAATACAAACAATGAAAAGTCCCCAGAATGAAGG
>NW_007026150.1:0-739 GCF_000164805.1 Carlito syrichta
TCACAATAAAATTTGGAGGCTTGATCAGAACACTGTCTTGCCTCTATTCTGCGTGTCTCCTGTCTCTTTCTCTCTTGGTCTCTCTCTCTCTTTTCACCAGCAGCAGGTAGTCCTCCTCGTGCCCACGTTTTACTTGTCCTGCTGGTCGGGACAGATTTAGTCAGGAGATTTTGCAAAATCAAGAACCTTTGAGTCAGTGATTCCTATCATTATGTGCCTTGTTGGAAATGAGAGTATAAAATGCTAAACATCATGTTTTCATTGTTGTCATTTAATCTTTTGGACAATTGAGTCACTAATTTTCTTTTAAATTTCCCCAGGGTTAACAGATCTGACTATGGGTTGAGATTTTTGTTATGTAGTATTGCAATCCTAGAGTATTTGGTCCTTTGATAATTGAGCCCTGGGCAAGAGAAAAGATAATTTTTCCCTTGACTCTAGTGTTATCTGAAAATCCACAAGCAGTCAATTTATACTGTGTGGCTCAAGGATAGAAGTAGGAACCTAGCTTTTAGAAAGCAAAGATAATTTTGCCTTCAGAAACTATGCCTGGATATACAAGTAGATTCTCCATAGAAAAGGATTCACTTAGTGGGAAAAAAAAGAAAGAAAGAAAACAGTTTCATTTGGGTCTGACTCCTGTATAGTAGCTATGTTAATTTTTTTGACCATAATTTCTTCTTTTTCTATAAATTAAACCTTTATTTGGAGGAGGGAGACCACCCCTCTGTGTTATGTG
>NW_007026151.1:0-846 GCF_000164805.1 Carlito syrichta
CTGCGGTGTCCGGGAGCGGCCACTGCACTCCAGTGTGGGCGACAGAATGAGACTCCATCTCCAAACCATAACAGAAAATAGCCAGGTTCCCTGACTCAGCCTGTAATCCTGCGATTGAGGAGGCTGCGGGGAGAGGACAACTTAAGCCCGCGGGTTCGAGACAAACCTGGGCAACTTGGGGAGTCCTCATCTCTACAATAAATCAAAAAATCAGCCTGGCGTGGTCGCACATGCCTGTAATGCCAGCTCCTCGGAAGGCTGAAGCGGAAGGATCAATGGAGCCCAGCAGGTCGAGGTTGCGGTGGCCGGGAGAGGCCACTGCATTCCGGTGCGGATCACAGAGTGAGACTCCAACTCAGCCCAGAGCCCACGGTACAGAAAAATGTGAACGGTTGTTTGCTGGAGTGGAGCTATGGCCTTCAAAACATTTTACTGAAACCTGCTACTTATTAATGATGAATGGTTCTTTGCCTTAAATGGTGGACAACCAAACTCTTCGACAACCAAAATATGAAATTCAAATTTCCAAGTGTAAATTATATTCAGATGAAAAAACATGCAGTAATATCCATAAGAATTGTTGTACTCTGTGCCAGGTAACAGCAGTTATCTCAATCTACCCTGTACAATTGTGGAGATGGGGGGGAATCTAAGCTAAGGGATATCAAAACATCGTAGATATATGCTTCATCTTCTTCTTTCTGACCTGTCTTCCTCCTCCCATGTTTTGAAAACACTTTTCACTTTTTGTAAAATTATGTACTCAAAAGTGAACAATTTAAACCTGAATTCAAAGGTGAACAAACACAGTTTAGCAGATTCGTGCTCTACAACAGTACATTGAAG
>NW_007026152.1:0-1184 GCF_000164805.1 Carlito syrichta
CTTTGAGCTGTAGCTGCTGTTTCCTGAGCTTTGGTCCCCTCCACTATCTTGGGGAGGTAAATCTCTCTTTGTTTTGCTCTCCAATTTACTTTTCATATGAACTATATTTTCAATATAAAAAAAGAAAAATGCAAAATGTAAATGCTAAGGATGTTGCAATTTTAAAAGAAATATAATTTATACATAAAATTATAATTATTTAAAAATGATTAAAAGTGCTCAGTTATTGCTTCTTAGCCTTTTGGCTAAGACTAAATGTTGCGTATGTTCTTATTAGTTTAAAATGCTCAATTAAATCCACAGAAAGCAGACAAAGAGACCTTTGACAACAAATAGAAAACAGACACAAAAATGATTGATATTAATCTAAATATACCACCAATTGAAATTGAGAACAGCCTATATGCATGAATTATAATACAGAGATTATTAATTAGCATTGTTTTTTAAAACAAATACCCAACTCCATATTGTCTATAAGAAACACACATTAATATAAACACAATTATAGTTTAAAAGTAATGAGATATAAAAAGCTATACCATGCTAGTATTAACCAACAGAAAACTGGAGTACCTATGGTAATTTTAGGCAAAGGAGACCAGAACAGAAAAATTATGATAAATAAATAAGGTGTTATATAATGATCAAAAGGCCAGTTATCCAAGAATATGTAACAATCATAAATGGGTAAACACCCAAACTATGTGAGACAAAACAAAGAATTCTTCCACAAAGAATTATCACCAATTTTATACAATATGAGTATATTCCAGAAAATAGAAAAGCAAAGACTCATACCCACTCATTCTATGAGAATAGTATTACCCTAATGTTGGGAGCTGGCCATGGAGGCCCACTGAACTTTAGGAATCAGGAAGGGCTGTTGACCCCGAGACCACTAGGATGTGTTTGGGAGCTATTGACCCCATTTCCTCCCCCTTTCTACTCAGCACTAACCAGATTAAGCTACTGTGAGCTCAAAACATAGAAACTCTGAGATCGGGATGAACACAAGCTAACTATAGAAGCTCATTGCTCCCATTCTTCCACAAACTGCAGTTTTGGCTTTCACACAACTTATAATTCAAACTTGTGTCACATCTAAGAGCCTTGGTATTGGTCACAGGCTTCTGGGTCATGATCTTAGGATTTATTGAAGGTGCAAATTGTAGATATAGTTT
>NW_007026153.1:0-842 GCF_000164805.1 Carlito syrichta
TGCAGTGGCCATGGGTGTGCCAATGCACTCCATCCTAGGCAACAGAGCGAGAGACTCCAACTCAAAAAAAACAAAAAACAAAAAAAGACTGTTCTATTAAAAAGAAAAAGATGTTTAAGGGAGAGCACTGGGTGCCTTAACAGAAAGGGCAACCCAACCTGCTGTTAACTAAGGACATTTTGATGATTAAGCAATCTAGTTTGTAAATTTGTGTTGCATAGTGGGTTACAATCTGTTGATCATGTTTTTGATCTATATTGTCTACTTTTGAGCTTTTATTCTGTAAAAATTTCAAAACAATAGTACAAATTACTGCTTTATTATCTTAATTAAATTTTTTTCTGGAAACATCATCTTCCAGGACCTCCAGTGTCTGGTTCAGTACAGGTATTGTTCTAGAGAGTTAAGAGGGCACCCAGCTGATGTCTGACCACTTTTTTGTCTGGTACGGGATCAGGGGTGGAGCCTCGGAATCGGCTGGGAAACAGGCTACGAGAGCTGAACGCTGAGCTGAGGACGCTAGAGCAAGGACCGACCTTTCGATTCCGGCATAGAGAGCCCCGCATCTGCCCTAAGTGCCGAGAGGGCAGGATGGGGCGACGCCCAAGGAAAAGCATCATAGAGGGCTTTCTCTTCCCCCTATTTTGCCTGCTTTATGGCTGCAAAGCACAGATATAGACAGGCCGCGTAACCTAGCCAAATTCACGGAGTAAAGTAAAAAGGTAAACTGGGACCTAGGTCTCTTGATGCCATACATCGTCAGGGAATAAATCAGCCTACAAACAATGAAAAAAATCGGAATTTAAAGTCCTTGGTGCTGTAGTGCTATTACTGTGTTTTGA
>NW_007026154.1:0-553 GCF_000164805.1 Carlito syrichta
GTTTTCTACAAAAAACAAAACATTAGATAGGCAAGGTGGTGTGTGCCTATAGTCCCAGCTATAGGTGCAACTAAAGTTCGAAAATAGCTTGAGCCCAGGAGGTCAGGCCTGCTAGGAACTGGGTCACTTGGCCGGGGGTGAGTAGAGCTCTGCTTCGAGGATGCTATTTCTAATTCAAAAGAAAATTGGCCAGGCTTCTGCCTGCAGTCCCAGCACTTTGGGAGGCTGTGGCCAGAGGATCATATGAGCCTGGAAGTTCAAGACCAGCTTGGTCAAGATAGCAATACCCTACCTCTACAAAATTTTTTAAAAAATTAGCTAGGCATGGTGGTGCATGCCTGTAGACCCAGCTGTTGTGGGAAAACAGAGAGACCCTGAGCTCAAGGCTACCTTAGGAAGTAGTGGTTTATGAGCACTGGTGCGACTCAGTGGGCTAATGCTCCAAGGCTGAGCAACCCGGAGAAAGAGGAGAGGGGTTTTATCTGGTTTTTTTGGGTTTTTTTGAGTTGGAGTCTCACTCGGTCGCCCAGACTGGAGTGCAGTGGCCCCTCCC
>NW_007026155.1:0-954 GCF_000164805.1 Carlito syrichta
CAGGTTTTCACTGAATTCATAATATACTAATTAGATACTTTTATGGTAATTAACTAAATACAGAAAGCAACCTTGGGGGCCTGGGAAATGTCATTAAAAGCTTCTTTTGAGTTTTCCTTAGAAACAAACACTGCAGGATAAGAGAAAAGTAATGAAGACACCTGGACAAGAAAGGCGATTACAAAAACTTTGAAGGTCGTAAAAGTCCAAAAGAGAAGAACTGCTACATGAAGGATCGTGCACCTGGGAACTTTCTTGAAGCACTTCAAGGACTGAAATTTGGGACTCTTTTGAAGAGAGTTGCTGGCAGTGCTATTCTAGACATGATAATTGTTTTATCCATGTATTACTCATAATTGATAAATGTAATATCATACAAGTTTATATAATGAATATACATATGTATGAGGATTGACAAAAATTATTAGGCTCTGGTTATGTTTAACAAGGTTTTTACTTTGTGTCATTAATTAAGTCTTAGTGCTATAGTTTAGTGTTTTATAGCTACTTTGAAGATTGTTTTAAGTTCATAAGTTTAAGTTCACACAATGATAAAGCTGGTGCCTCAAAGATAATAATAATTGCTCCACCGCCTATCTTAAGACAAAGATGTTTTTCAGGAGGTTGCCAAGCATAAGGGAAAACAGCCAAATCACCATTATCCTAACTTAAAAGCTCATTGGCAATTTGCAATCATAATAATTTTAGTTGTGTTAGTTTTATTTCATTATGTTTCATTCACTTTATATGTTTATCCAGAATAAAGATTAGTGTATGTATTTTCACAGTAAATGACTTTCATAGTTATTCTTTAAAAGCTAGCTACTATTGTTTGGTCAAGTTAATGGGCTTCATGTTCCTACTATCACTAGGTACAATCTATAGTTTTGTACTAGTGATTTTAAGACTTTTTAAATTAGACTAGTGATGTGGAACCGAGATCAAAGTAAACCT
>NW_007026155.1:3293-15130 GCF_000164805.1 Carlito syrichta
CATCCTGGATCTACAAGGAACTCAAACATGCTGAAAAGAAAAAAACAAACAACCCTATTATCAAATGGGCAAAAGATATGAACAGACACTTCACAGAAGAGGACATCCGAGCAGCCAACAAACACATGAAGAAATGTTCAACCTCACTAATCATCAGGGAGATGCAAATCAAAACCACACTGAGATACCACCTTACTCCAGTCAGAATGGCAATTAGCAACAACTCAAAAAATAACAGTTGCTGGAGAGGGTGTGGCGAAAAGGGAACACTTCTACACTGTTGGTGAGAGTGTAAACTAGTGCAACCTCTGTGGAAAGCAGGGTGGCGATTCCTAAAAGCTCTAAATATCAACCTCCCATATGACTCCGCAATCCCCCTACTGGGAATATACCCTGAAGAACTCAAATCACTCTATAAAAAAGATACCTGCACACATATGTTTATCGAGCGTTGTTCACAATAGCAAGAACCTGGAAGCAACCATGCTGCCCACCAAAAGAGAACTGGCTTTAAAAAAAAAAAATGTGGTACATATACATGATGGAATACTATGCAGCCATAAAAAAGAACAAAATCATGAATTTCTTAGCAACCTGGATGGAACTTGAGTCTATAATACTGAGTGACCTCTCACAGAAACAAAGATTCAAGTATCACATGTTCTCACCCATATAATGAACCTTGAACATCCAATGTAATACTCTAAGAAAATGACTGACAGTACTGGGAAACTATGGGGTGGAGGGGGATGGGATTAACAGTAGCAAATATCTGTCTGGGGAAAGGGAAACACCTCTTATCAACAGGGTGCCTGAATGAAACGTAATTGTACACCTAACCCTTAACTGTACCCCACAAAACCATAATAAAAAATATTGATTTAAAAAAAGTCATAATAAAAAGTAAACAGCATACAAAATTGAATGACAATGAATTTTAAATTGCAAGAAAAAACCAAACTATACTTAGAAATGTGTCCTTGTGGATAAATGCAGAACATATGCCCTGCTTCCCCTCCCTTTCCCACACTAGGGGTATACAATCTCTCCCCACATCTAATGGGGTATGGAAAACCATATAAAAATCAACTGTCATTGGTTACAACCCATAAGTAATAATAAATTCATACATTTACCAGCCTGTCCCCTGGGTGATTTCTCTGAAACAGGTAAATATTACGCGAGTACCCTGTCTGATTTGGGGCTGTTATGGTGCAGTACTTAAAATGCTTATATTATTAAAGAAGAGAGACTTTCTTTAATAGTGGAATAATTATTTAACAAGAAATTAGAAAAAAGAAAGAAACTAAATAAATCGGAAGAAAGATAGTAATAGAGAAAAAAAGGCAAACATTATAAGTTAGGAAACCCTCAATGCACAATAGATAAATGATGGATAAATGCTACTTTTTTAAAAAGGCAAATAAACTTTATGCAAATCTAACCAAAGTAATAAAAAGAGGAAAAAATAAATAAAATTTATTTTATAATGAAAAGAGGAACATGATTACAGATACTATAGAGGTCAAATAGATAATAAAAGAATAATCAGTTTGATTTCACTTGTACCATAGTGAGCAGATCTATGCAACCCTATCTCCAAAGGTAGAGGGCACTGAGAGGATGAAGAAAGAGGCTCATAAATTCAGTCTCCCGCTTAAAAAAAAAAAAAAATCGTGTAATAGGGACTTTAAAACAGAAATGATGTATTGGGTAGCCATAAAACAGTAGGTCCCCACAATCACTCTCAAGAAAATATTCTTTATATGGCAAGCTTATTTGTAGCTGGTCACATCTCAGACTTAAGAAACTTATGACAGCTGAGAAGGTTAGATAAGCACCTTTATGAGCGGTGATCTATTTTTTTAATAATAAATAATGTCTATTTTTAAATGAATACATAATAGATATTTCTTTAAACAATGCTATACTCATTGTTTAAAGCCCTTTTTGCAGAACACCTTGGTGTCATCATGGCAGTTTCACTTCAAGATGGCATCACTCTAGCCATGGGGAAAGACTGTTTTCCTATACCATTTCACTCACAATGGTACTGTTGCATAATATTATGTGTGCCAAAAGATGCAAAGCAACAGAAACTCTCAATATTTGTGGAAATAAAAACTTATGTAACCATTTTATGAAATAATTTAGTATTAACCACATAAATGAACACAAACTGTAAAACAAAATTCAGAAATAAAAACTCACTTGTACAAAGTAATATGTACAGAAATGCTCATAGGGATATCATTTCATTTATTTTTTTTTTATTTTATTTTTAAAATGTGGGGTACACATCAGGATTAGGTTCATAAGTGGTCTACACGCAAGTGAAGTATGGGCCTCCCCTGGTTTAGTATCAGGTACTCTTGGTGATGTTATGTGCCCTTTGCCCTCTTCCAGCAGTGTCCTGCTACTGCTGATCATTCTCTTGCAGTATTGTGATAAATATTCAGGACCCACTTATGAGTGAGAACATGTGGTGTTCAGTTCTTTGTTTTTATAATCAATCACTGAGTATGATAGATTCTAAATCCATCCACGTTGCTGCAAAGACCATAATTTTGTCCTCTTTATGGCTGCATAATACTCTATCAAGTATATGTACCACATTTTCTCTATGCAGTCCACTTCTGACGGGCAGCAGGGTTGGTTCCATGTTTTTGCTATTGTGAATGATGCTACAATAAACATAATTGCGCAGGTATAGTTTTTGTAGAATGATTTCAGTTCCTCTGGGCATATTCCCAGAAGGGGGATGTCTGGGTCATATCAAAGATCAATTTCTAGTTCTTTTAAAAATCACCCCACTGTTTTCCATAGAGGTTGAACTAGTTTACACTCCAACCATGTAGAAGTGTTCCCTTTTCTTCACATCCTTGCCAGCTTCTGTTGTTTTTTTGTTTTATTAATGATGGCCATTCTTGCTGGAGTTAGGTGGTATCTCAATGTGGGTTTGATTTGCATTTCTCTGATGATTAGTGAGGCTAAGCGTTTTTCATGTATCTGTTGAATGTTCATATGTCTTCTTTTGATAAGTGTTTATTCATGACTTTTGCCCAGTTTTTAATAGGGCTGTGTGTTTTTTTTCCTTTCAGCCCATTTGAGTTCCTTACTGATCCTGGATGTTAGGTCTTTGTCAGATACATAGTTAGCAAGTCCTTTTCCTCATTTTGTGGGTTCTCTCCCCACTCTCTTGATGGTTTATCTTGCTGTGTAAAAGCTGCTTTTCAGTTTGATTGGGTCTCATTTATCTATATTATCTTTTATGACATACGATTTGGGGGTTATGATTAAAAACTGGTTGCCTATTCCAGTGTACAGAAGGGTGTCTCCTGCATTTTCTTCTAAAATTCTTACAGTTTGAGGTTTTACATTTAGACCTTTGATCCATTTAGAGTTTATTTTTTGCATATGGTGATAGGTGGGGGTCCTGTTTCATTCTTTTGCATGGAGTCAGCCAATTTTCCCAGCACCATTTGCTGAATAAGGTCTCTTCTCCCAGTGATTGTTCTTGATGGCTTTGTCAAAGATGAATTAGTTGAAAAATTTAGGTTTTGTTTCTGGAATCTCTATCCTGTTCTATTGGTCGATATGCCTGTTCTTGCACCAATACCAGGTTGTTTTGATTATCATAGCCTTATAGTAAGGTTTAAAGTCTGGAAGTGTGATACCTCCCACTTTATTTCTTTTGTTGAGGATTGTTTTTGTCTACTCATGCTCTTTTTGTTTCCATATGAATTTCTGTATTATTGCTTCCACATCTGAGAAGAATGACCTTAGCAATTTCATGGTTTTTGTGTTGCATCTGTAGATTGCCTTAGGTAGGATGGACATCTTAAGAGTGCAAACTCTTTTATTCCATAAGCATGGAATATTTTTCCATTTGTTTGTGTCATCTTTGATTTTTTTTTTTTTTTTTTTTTAAGCAGTGTTTTGTAGTATTCACTGTGAAGGTCTTTCACTTCTCTGGTTAGGAAAATGCCAAAGTATCTCATTTTGTGTGTGGAGGGGGCTATTGTAAATGGGATTGTGCTTTTTATTTGTTTCTTTGCCTGTTTGTTGTTGGTATATAAAAATGCAACTGTCTTTTGCACATTGATTTTGGCATATAATCTTAAATAGCAAACAAAAAAAAAAAAATGGGAAAACAACTCAAATGCTCTTCCATGGTAGAATGAATACAAATTGATATATTTGTTTAAAAGAGAGAGAAATATAAAATGTTGCCTGTTAGAAGTGTGGTTCTTAATAGCTAAAAACTGGAATGAACTGAACTCTTCATCTACAGCTTAACGAATAAAGTCTAGTTTTTTTTATTATTATAAAGATGTGGGGTACAATTCAGGGTTAGGTATACAAACATTGATTATGCAGGTACCCTTGTTGATGAGGTATGCCCCTCCCTCCCCTAGCAGTTTCCCTCAACTGCCAATTCCTTTCTTATAGTATTATAATTGTAAAAGGTCCACTTAAGAATGAGAACATATTACTCTAGTATATTTACATATTGAGAGAATATATAATTGGGAAAACAAATGAACCTCAAAAACATAACACTGAGCAAAGGAAGAAAGTCCTGGAAAAACACAGCAAAATTTTGTTTATATCATGTATAAAAGCAGGCAAAATTTAACAATATAGTGTTCAAGGATAAATGTATAGGTGGTAAAACTATTAAGAAAAGCTAGTGAATTAGTAACATAAACTTTAGAATTATGGCTAGCACTAGGGAAAAGGAAGGAGAACAGGATTAGAGGATTATTAGTGAATTTCTAAGGTATTAGTAAAGTTTTGTTTCTTTTTTTTAAGTGGCAGACTTTTTTTTTTTTTTGAGTTGTAGTCTCACTCTGTCGCCCAGACTGGAGTGCAGTGGCCGCTCCCGGCCACCGCAGCCTCGGCCTGCTGGGCTCCGGCGATCCTTCCGCCTCAGCCTTCCGAGTAGCCGGAATTACAGGCATGTGCCACCACGCCCAGCTGATTTTTTGATTTATTGTAGAGATGAGGTCTCGCTTCCCAGGCAGGTCTTGAACCCGCGGGCTCAGGCAATTCACCTCAGCCTCCCAAAGGCGCGGGATTACAGGTTGAGCCACCGAGCCCGGCAAGTGGCAGACTTTTAATGAAGAAAAAAGAATAGTATAATTAGCTATAATCATGAAATAATGTTGAAAATATTTAATGAATTTTTTAAAAAGCTGTTACATCAGAGATATCTGCAATCAATTTTTCTTTCATTTTACTTTTTAAAAATATCATTTCCATACTTTCAACTGTACTAAGTTGTAAAAATATTTTAAAGCCAAACCTAACAAATGGGACATATAAAACAGTACAGCAAAACAGCCCAACCAACCACAATGGTAGACCATTAAGACTATAATGTATGGTCTATATAAAGTTTCTTCTGATTGAAGCTTAGAGATTTTGTATCATTAATCACATTATTTACTTATTTTTATTTTTTATTTTTTTGAGTCAGAGTCTCACTCTGTTGCCCAGGCTGTTGTGCAGTGGCACACTTATGGACACCACACTCAACCTGCTGGGCTCAGGCGATCCTTCTGCTTCAGCCTTCCAAGTAACTGGAACTATAGGTGTGCATCACCGCACCCAACTAATTTTTTGTTTGTTTATTGTAGAGATGAGGTATTATCATGTTGCCCAGGCTTGTCTCCAATCCGTGGGCTCATGCAGTCCTCTAATCTCTGCCTCCCGAAATGCTGGGATTACAGGTGTGAGCCAAAGTACCTGGCTTTTTTTAAAATTTTAAACATGCTAGAGATTTGGTGACATCCAGGAAAGTCCTCAACTGAATTTCTTCTGTATTTTTAGTAGTTTTCTTGCTCTTTTTTTAAAAAAACTGTGTGAAGGATCTTTCTCCTCATTTTCTTTTAAGTTATGACACATTTATTTACTTATACAGTTCATTCTTTAAATTCTTTCTAATTATTTTTGACTTTTATCTTTATTCTTTCTTCTGCTTTTCATAGATTCATCTATCTTTTCCTTAAGAAAAGATTCATGCATCTCTTTTCTCTTTGTATGTAAAAACATCTTGTTTTCCTTTATATGTATAACATACATAGAGAATATACAAGTAGCATATAAACATACTTGCAAAATTTCTATAAAAATAATAGACACAATGTATGAATTGCACAGATTAAGAAACAAAACTCATATGTTCTCAATCATAAGCATGCCATGCTTTGGGGAGTGTTGTGTCTTTTTTCCTTCTGAGAGAAAGGCGATGTCACAGAATCACTTGGGTTGCCATTTTTATAATGTGAAGGTTACATGTGCTCAGGCTAGCAACTTCCTTCAAATTCCTAACAATGGCAAAGTATGAAACATGCCTCCTAAGTGTCTTCATATGTTTTCACACATGTGAAACTACAACTTGAATGGTCCTGCAGTTTTAGAAACAACTTATCGAGAAGCAGACTATTGCTTAGCCTTCAATTAGTTGACTCTCAAATCTCATGCTAATAATCTCACACTATTCCTAAGCACTTTTTTACCTTTCCACAATTTTCTGAGCAGCTCCCTATATATATCGGCACACTCTAGATTTTGGAAGATTTTGTCATTTTTGCTTCTTGGCAAGAAATAAAATATGAAACAAGGAAGAGCAGATATCCACATATAAACTACGTATGCCTGGCCACTCCATTTTCTCATTTTTCCTATAAGCAGCCTCATAACAGATGGAGAAGATCATTTTAATCTTCACAGCACTTTCTCATAAATTCCCTAAATAAAACATATTCATCCTGACTAACATAAACATACCATTTTTGCCAATTACTGTGATTTGTTTGATCTTATATCTTCAAAAGTTCACTGGCCCTAAGAGGCGAGGGCATTAAGGGCAAAGCAAATTTAATTCTTTAGACCCCTTTATTCCTTAATGAAAAATTGGTTTCCTTTCACACACAAAATGAATTAAAAACCAAAGTGAATATTTATTTATACTAAAATATAATATTAGATAGGGATTGCTTATTTCCCAAAGGATTCTAAGTGGAAAAGCACAGACTAAATGTAAAATCAAAAGAAATGATGTGAAAATGTTTTGAATAGTTCTTTCCAAGATTCAAAATTTCTCTTTTTTATCAGCCCTAAAAATTTTTATCTATATCCAAGCTCTCTAACATTCATCTTAGAATTGCCTGAAGTGCTCATTAGACATTTATACAGATGTTTTTATTTTTGTTTACTCCAATATCAGTGATTTCACTTGGTGAGTAAAAAAAGCCAGGTGAGATCATTGGAAATATAATTATAGGAACAAGGATATCAGACTTTGATAAAAGAAGAACCAATTTGTCATGAAGTTACCCCTTTCAAATGCCATTGTGTAATAAATAGAAATTACTAGAAGATTTTGAAAGCTTCAAGTCAATAACCACAGACAAAATACTATCTAACTAAGCAATAAGAAATCACAATCTTGACAACTACCTCAAGAATGGTTTTTTGTGTGTGTGTCTTTTTAATAACAGAATAGACTTAAGCAAAAGGAATAATCACATAGGTCAAATATTTTCCCAAATGACTTCTCATTGTGATATTTTTCTTGAAAAGTCTGGCTATATATTTTGATGTCTCAAGCAAGCATTTGAAAAAAATTATGTTTTATATTGCTGTGTAACAAATTACCACCCAGTTCTCAGTGACTAAAGCAAGACTCTTACTTAGAAAAGAGCGTGTCACTGTCTAAACCCCAGATGCAGAGCCAGGGTTCCGAGATTTTTGTTCAAGGGGAGAGGCAGGCTATAAACGTATCCAGGAGGGAGCCAACTTTATTTGAAACAGAATGGGAGCAAGTGCAAGCCTAAAGGTACTCCCCAAAACAATGGAGGTTTTGGTAGGTAGAAAGCAATTAAGAGCAAACAAACTGGTAGCTTCATTACAGATCTAAGATAATCCACAGGCTGGCTAGTTTACACTGGGAATCAGGTAAAGAGAAAGCTAAGAAAAGCTTTCCTGGTGTTAGAAAGGCCACAAACACTATCCCTGCAAAGGACCCTAAATTTAACTGGCTCTGTCTGTGAAGTAATTTATACTCCAGGGCATTATTGAAGACAATAGAGCAGTCAACCAACAATTAGTGGGTTTATCAGATGAGTGTGGCCAAAGAAAAAGACAGTCAAAGAGAGCCAGGCCAAAACCACTGTGAATATGCCCAAGGCTGCACTTTTTGAGGACTGACCTCAGAGGCTTAACACAGCCGAAGGGAAATGAACTCAAATAATCCAACCAGTCTCTAAACAAATACACAACCAACAGCAACAACTTCATAAAAGAATGAGGGGACCAGTAACCAGAGTCGCTACAATATATCATTTTAAATGTCCAGTTTTCAACAAAAATTATAAGACATGAAAAAAACAGGAAAATGTGACTCATACACAGGGAAAAAAATAGCAAACAATGGACACTGCCTATGGGAGCAGACCAATGACAGATTAAATGGACAAAGACTTCCAAGTAGCCATTATAAATATGTTCAAAGTAAAGAAAAGCAAGAATAAAAAGTAAAGGAAGGTATGAAAACAATGTATCAGCAAATAGAGAATATCATTATAGTGATAGAAACTATAAAAAGAATCAAATGGAAACTCTGAAGTTGAAAAGTACAACTGAAATTAAAAATTTACTGAAGGAATTAAACAGTAGATTTGAGCTGGTAGAAAAAACAACTAGCAAATTTAAATATTAATTGATAAAGATTATACAAACCAAAGAATAGGGAGGAAAGAGAATAAAGAAAGATAAAGCCTTAAAGAAATGTGAGAACTTTAAGTTAATCAACATACACATAATTTAGTATCATAAGGAGGAAAGAGAAAGGAGGGGGAAAAAATCTGAAGAATTAATGACTAGAAATGTCCCAAATATGATAAAAAACATTGATCCACATATTCAAGAAGTCCAGTGAAATCCAAGTAGAATGAACACAAAGAGATCAACACACAGACAATTCATAGTCAAATGTAGAAAATAAAAGCCAGTAAGAAAATTTTGAAAAAAAAAAAAAATTACTTGCCACTTACAACATACCCCAATAAATTAGTATCTGATTTACCATCAGAAACAATGAAGGTCAGAGGTATTGAGATTAACACAGTTAAAGTTTTCAAACAAAAAGACTGTCAACCAAGAATCATAAATGTAGTAAAAGTGTACTTCAAAAATAAAGCAAAATAGACATTCCAGGTAAACAAAAACGGAGAATTTGTGTTGTCAGCAGACTTATCGTATAAGGAATGCTAAAGGAAGTTTTTCAGACTTTAAGCAAATAAACACACAAGTAAAAACACCAGTACATGTAATTGCATAACAGTAAAACAGTATCAATGCATATTTTTCTCCTTTCATCTCTTAACTGATTTTTAAAAAGTAATTACGTAAAACAACATTACAAGGGGAAACTCAAACCATGAAATTTATTTATTTAAAAATTGTATATTTATTCTTACATGTTTGAACGTCAGTTACCTTCAAAGCAGGTGTTTAATGCAATATACCTATTGAGATGCTTTTTCCACTCCTCAAAATAGGTTTTTTTAACTCATCGATTTTGATGCCTTCAAGCGTTTCTGCCATTTTTTTGTTTCACTTCTTCCATAAGGCAAAAAATTTCCCTTTGGAAACTTTTTTCATCTGGGTAAACAAAACAAAAAACAGAAAAGTCACTCAGTGCCAGATCAGGTGAACAAGGAGGGTGGCGCATGGGAGTCCTACCAATTTTAGTCAAAAACTGCTGAACACTCAGTGCAGTGTGGGCAGGGGCGTTATCATAATAGAAGGACCAGTCATTTGTTTGCCAATTGGGATTTTTTCCACAAATCATGATGCAACCCTTTCAAAATTTCCAGATCAAAACTTTGGTTGACCACTTGATCCAGTGTAACAAAACTGAAGGTACTACAAAAGGCCCACCGTCCAAAAGACTATTCTGGGTTTTGGGGGGGTCCCTTTCTATATGCAATTATATCATTAAGTCTATAGCAGGTAGAAATGGAATATATTTGCCAATAACAACAAAAAGAAGATGGGAGAAAAGCTTTACTGGACTAAGAAAATGATACCAAATGGTAACTTAAATCCACAGAAAGAAGTAAAGAGAACTAGAATAGGTAAATATGGTTGATATAAGAAAAAAATTGACAAAATATTATTTAAAAAACCGTTAAAGAAATTAAAATGTTACATTAGAAAATACTCATTTAATACAAAAGAAAGTAATAAAGGAGAAGCAAAGAAACAAAAAAGACACAAGATATACAGAAAATAAAAACTAAAATTGAAAACACAAACCTGACTGTGTTAACAATAGCAATAATGTGCATAGATTGAATGAAACAATCAAAAGGCAAAGATTGTCAATAGAATTTTTTTTTAAATATCCAACCATGTGCTATGTCAAAGAGACACACTTTAAATTCAAAGATATAAATATATTAAAAGGATGAAAAAGATATATCATGCAAATAGCAACTATAACAAAGTTAAACAGGTATACTAATATCAGACAAAATAAACTTTAAAACAAAAAATGTTTCTAGACATAAAGGTAGACTTTTTGTTTTTTTGAGACAGTCTCTCTCTGAGGCCGGAATGCAGTGGCATGACCACAGCTCACTGAAGCCTTGACATCCCAGGCAATCCTTTTGCCTCAGCTCCCTGAGTAGGTGGGACTAGAGATGTGCACCACTACACCTGGCTGGCTAATATTTTTAATATTTTGTAGAGTTGAGGTCTCACTATGTTGCCTAGGCAGGTCTTGAACACCTAGGCTCAAGCAATCTTCCTGCCTCTATCTTTCAAAGTGCTGGGATTACAGGCAAGAGTCACTGCTCCTGGCCAAAGACAGACATTTAATGCAAAAGAGTAAATCCATCATCTGGAAAATATAACAAATGTAAACAGATATGTACCTAATGACCAAAATACATAAAACAAAAACTTACAGAAATAAAGGGAGAAAGAAACAAACCAACAGTTCTAATTGCAGACATTACTATCTCACTTTAAATGATGGATAGAAATACTGACAGACAATAAATAAGAAAATGGAGACTTCAACACTATAAGCCAACTAGGTCTAATATATAATATATATGTATATATTCTATATATAATATAGAATATATATAGAGAGAGAGAGAATTTGGAATACTCAGTATATAGAATATACTTTTTTCAAGTGCACATGAAAGATTATCTAGGATAGAACACATGCTAAGCCATATATTCTCCAACTACAATGAAATAAAATTAGAAAACAATAATAGAAATAAAGGAAAATTAACATACTCCTGAATAATGGGTTAGAAAAAAAAATCACAAGAAAATTAGAAAATAATTAGAAATGAATAAAAATGAAAACACAGTATACAAAACTTATGGGATACAGCTATAAAACAACGCTTAGAAAAAAATTTAGGTGTAGATGCTGTATTAAAAAATAATTAAAATTTGAAAGTGGTAGTAAAACTTTCTATCTTAAGACACTGAGAGGTGGTGGAGAACAAACTAGACCTCAAAGATAGCAGAAAAAGGGGCATAATGAAGATTTAACAAATGTAATTTTCAAAAATAGAGAAAATTAATGAAACTAAATGTTGCTTCTTTAAAAGGATCAGCCGAGCTTGGTGGCTCAGCCTGTAATCCTGCGCTTTGGGAGGCTGAAGTGAGTGAATTGTCTGAGCCCGTGGGTTCAAGACCCGCCTGGGCAAATTGGCAAGACCTCATTTCTACAATAAATCAAAAAAATTAGCCAGGCGTGGTAGTGCGTGCCTGTAATTCTGGCTACTCGGAAGGCG
>NW_007026155.1:15150-35925 GCF_000164805.1 Carlito syrichta
CCTGCACTCCAGTCTAGGTGACAGAGTGAGACTCCAACTCAAAAAAAAAAAAAAAAAAAGATCAGCAACACTGATAGATCTTTAGCTAGATTGGGGCCAAGAAAAGAGACAAGAAGCCCTAAATTACTAAAATCTGAAATTTAAAAAAAAAAACTACGAATTTTACAGAAATAAAAATGATGACAAATGAATGTTATGAACATTTGCCAATAAATTGGATGAATTGAAAAATTTCTAAAAAGACAAAAACACCAAAACTGACTCAAAGTGAAATAGATAATCTAAATAGGCCTATAACAAGTAAAGACATTGAATTAGCAATCAAAAACTATTAACAAAGGAATGCTTAAGCCCAACTAGCGTCAATCCTGAATTCTGCCAAATATTTAAAGAATACCAATTCTTCACAAAAAAAAGAAAAAAGAAACAAAAAACAAAAACTTCCCAACTCATTCCATGATTTTCTACTAACCCAAACCAGACAAAGACAAGAGAAAAAAACTACAGACAAATATCATTTAAGAATAGGATGTGGGGAAAAGGGAACACTTCTACACTGTTGGTGGGAGTATTTCCCCTGTGGAAAACAGTTTGGCAGTTCCTAAAAGATCTAAAAATTGACCTTCCATATAACCCTGCAATTCACCTACTGGGACTATCCCCAGAAGAACTCAAATCACTCTATGAAAAAGACACCTGCATACGTATGTTTATTGCAGCATTACTCACAATAGCAAAAGCATGGAACCAATCATGCTGTCCATCAAAAGGGGACTGGATTTTTACAATATCATACAAACACACAGTGGAATATTACACAGCCATAAAGAAGGACATAATTTTGAACTTTGCAGCAACTTGGATGGACTCAGAGTATAATACTAAGTGATCTATCACAAAAACAAATAACTGAGTATCACATGTTCTCACTCATAAGCAGACCTTGAACAATTATCATAGTACTATAAGAAAGGAAGTGGCAGTAGTGGTAAACTGCTCAGGTGGCAGAGACAGGATTGGCAGTAGTGGGAAACTGCTGGGGGCAGGAGGCACACCGCGTCAACAAGGGTATCTGCCTAATGAACATTTGTATACCTAACCCTGAGTTGTAACACATTTTAAAATTAAAAATTAAAAAAATATACATATAGGTGCCAAACTCAACAAAATACTAGCAAGCCAAATGCAGCAACATATAAAGAGGACTATATCATGATCACACTGGATATATTCCATTTAATATTATACTTAATAATGAAGACTTGAGTGCTCTCCCCCTAAAATCAGGAAAAAGACAAAGATATCCACTTTTACCACTTCTACTCAACATTGTGCTAAATACTGGTTCAAATCAGTGCAATTAGTCAAGAAAATGAATGGCATCCAGATGGGAAAGGAAGGTGTAAAACCCTATTAGTAGATAACATGACCTTGTATATAGAAAATACTAAGGAATCGTCTAAGAACTATTATAAGTAACAAACAAGTTCAACTATGTTGCAAGATAAAATATCAACATACAAACTCTATGCAGTTTATAATCCAAAATGAAAATTATGAAAATAATTTATTTACAATAGTATCAAAAAGAATTAAATATGCAGGAATAAATTTAACAAAGGAGTACAAAATTTATTCTCTGAAAAATATCTTTCTTGAAAAAAAGTCGAAGACGATATAAATGGAAAGACATTGTATATGTGTGGATTAGAAGACCTAATATTGTTAACATGGTTATACTCCCCTATTTGATCTATCGAGTCCATGTAACCCTGATCAGAATCTTCCGACAATATCCATGGTGAACATGTGTGTCACAAGATATTGTCAAATATTCAGTGAAAATAAATAAAAAATATCTCTTCTTTGATCAAAGAGATTTTGGAAAATAAGTTAACCAAAATTAAACAATTTAATTTAATGCAGGATTTTTCAGCAATTTCAATATTTTCATGAGCCCTATGACTCAGCATTTTCTCAACTTATTTAAATGCAGACGTATTGGGGGTGAGGGGATCATGTATAAACATATTAAGACCCATTAGCATGCTCCAACACACATTTGAGAAATGCTGTCCTAAGATATATTAACTCAATTCACTCTGTTGTTCTACCGCCTCTTGTCTCCAAGCTAACACAGTGAGGCAATCAGTTAGACAGACAGACAGTCAGAAAACCAAGCCCATGTGCCTAAGCATACATATCTTCACCTTTTAAATCAAAAACTTCATTGAGTGTATTCATTTATGATTACTTCTCAACAGGATTACTGAAAACTTTTGCATAAACTTCCCATCTGAAACATACACAAACTCATTTTTAATGATGGTGCAAGAAGGCATTCATCAGCTTGGAAAGGACATGTTCAGATACCAGTGAATGATGAATGGCTTCTTTTATTAGCCCAAGGTTCACAGCACTTCCAAACTGCCTAACAGCTCCCAAGGAAATAATTAATACACCCAAGCAAGGCTACATAAATGTAGTTAGCAAAATCTGAATTGCTACGGGTCAAACAACCTGGGTTACTCAATGAATAATGAACAAGGATGTAAGGGAACATTTAGTTTAAGAAAGACTTTTAAAATACTTCTTTGTAAATGGGCAAAATTATGGTGTTTAGAGATACATCAGAGACACAAGCATTGAAATGCATGGAAATCGTTATCACTAAAATCTGACAGTGGTTAATTTTATCAAATAGAAAGGTGGTTATGATTGGGAAAGTAATATAGAGCTTCCGGAGTGGCTAGTATAGGTGTGTTTCTTTCTTTCTTCTTCTTCTTCTTCTTCTTTTTTTTTTTTTTTTTGTTTGTTTGTTTGTTTGTTTTAGAGACAGGATCTCACTCTGTCATCTAGGCTGGAATGCTGTGGTGTGATCATAACTCACTGTAACCTCAAACTCCTGAGATCAAGCCCAAGCAATCCACCCATCTCAGCCTCCTAAGTAGCTGGGACTACAAACATGTGCCACTCTGCCCAGCTGATTTATTTATTTATTTATTTATGCTGAGATGGCGTCTCACTGTTTTGCCCAGGTTGGTCTCAAACTACCAACCTGAAGCAATTATCCTGCCTGGGGCTCCCCAAGTACCGAGATTACAGATGTGAGCGTGTGCCAAGACTTATTTCTCGACCTTCATGATAGTTCATCTTTTAATAATTTATTAAGCTACAATAATTATTTATGTTATATGTAGTCATTCATATGCTACATTCATTATGCAATAAGGAATGTTTTGAATCTGTGTTTTATTTTATAATTTAAATACATTTTATAAATTAGTATGCATCAAAGGGTTTGTCTCCCCATTCCATTTCTGTAGAAACTGGCCTTCACAAAAGTGAAGCAGACCTTACTGTTCTTTCTTCTGATATTCAAAACCTTCCCATGTTACCACACTAAAGCACATACATTTCCAGATTAAACCAGAAGACATGGGCCTATACCACTCTGATGATACTGCTTTCTCTCCTTTGTTACTTACATAAAGAGCCAGTTAAAGTAAATGCATGTGATGTGTAACTGGTTTAGTTGTTCTAAGTATTTCTTCATGGAAGCCATCAAAACTTATTATAAAGTTATTCTTTTATTTCAATGCAATAAGACATTCGTAATATGTTCTTCATGAAGTATGCAGTTCAATTTTACCTTACAGAGTAATTAAATTGAATTTCTGACACTGAGAATAATTAAGTACTGGAATATGGAAGGACACGTGATTCAAAAGTTGACTGGAATGATTTAAGATATCACAAACATTGAAAAATGTGTTGCAAAATATTAAAAAGAAAGACATTTATATTATAGCCAATATAATACAAATATGACAATCTAAATATCATCATGCATACCTAAAAATTTCTAAGTTCAAATACAACTGAATAGAGAACTTGGACTTTATAGAAAATAAAAATAAATAAAATTTGCTAAACTGTAAAACACATCATTATTCATCTTCTTGTTAACTCTTAGACATATGGGATGTGATTGATTGCCAATATAATTATATATTCACCATCCAAATTCAACTTAATTCCTCTATTTTCTCTACCAGTCTGCAGAAAAAAAAAATATGAAAATATGAAAGTGATTTCTTTCTATTGAAAACTTTTCAATAATCAATGGAACTCTAAAATGAAAACTAAATAGAGAAAAGCAGCACACTAAACTATTAAGATTGCATTATATATTAGCTATAGAATTTAAACTTCTAGTCACTTACAAACAAAACTTGAGAAACAGATAGCAACAGGGTACAGAAAAGGAAATAGCTACACAAAGGAGCATGGTCTAGAGCATAGAACACTGTGCTAACAAGACAGCAAAGGTAGTTTGCCCTGGAATAAGATTGTTTTGCATAACTTCAGGAATCTCCATTCATACTGTAATTGATGCAGCTAGTAACTGTTGGAAAACACTCTACATAAATCAAAATGTTAGCATGTATTCTGAGATGTAAAACTAAACCACATCCTGAACGGTAAATTTGGAAAGGATGACACTGGGCTATTTAGTTTGGGAAAGGGAAGCACAAAGATAGAGAGAGGAGGTTACAGAGGCAAATCTCTCCTCTTTGCCTATATTATGAGACGACATTGGCCTTCTTTCTGTCCTCTTTTGCCTCCATAAGGTCACATTTGGACAGGAATATTTGCAATTATGTTCCTACTCCCAGAATAACATTTAGGAGACTGGAGGTTCAGAGTGTTTAAGTAACAAATACATCTTCAGAACTCAATGGTTCTGAAGCACATATAGAAAATGAAATAGAATGCTTCCATTGAGAACAATTAGAAAAACTGGGCAACACAAAAAAGAAATTCTATTTGAAAGAATCAGAGAGATAATTAATCAACCAAGATATGCGGGTCTACATTGCAAAAAGATGAGAAGCAAATTGATATAAACACAATGTGCTTCGTGCCACTTTTTCTCTTGGGGCACTTGCCAATTCTCAGAAGCATTCATAAGGCTTAGAAAAACAAAGAGTGGCAGAGAAGCTATTAGAATTTTAAGTAAATTCATAGGGATATAGACACAGGATTTGAGGTTTGAGTTTCCTAAGGCATTCAGAATGTGAGGAAACAACATCCTTCAAGAAGGAACATACAGAAAGGTATAATTAACACTGAACTCTGGTGATTCCATCAAGGAAATTGTTGATTAAACTTTGTAAGATAAAAGGCTGTCAAGCAGAGCCAAGCACAGCTAAAAGAAACCACAATGAAAGTTTTGACAATCTCAAGGAACTGGAGATATAAAAATTGAAATTTAGGACTTATTGAGGAAGCAGTCTCTGGGAAACACCCTAGGCTCTTAGGTGGAATCAAAGAGTTTCCTCTGCTGCCAGCCAGAAGATGAGAGAATCTTTTCAAGGGGATTTAAAAAAAAATCATTCAGAGCCTCTAAAATAGTTAAATATAGCAAGAAACAGGACTAAGGAAAATATAGATAATAGAACCAGATACACAGTTGATCCAAATATTGGAGCTATTTGCCACTGATTTTAAAATAGTTGTGATTATTAATGTATTCAAGAAAATAAATGACAAGACAAAGCATTTAAAATAGAAATGCAGAACAGAAAAATGATAACTAAAATTTAAAGACTCAGATTAGCAGGCAGGTTTAACAACAGATAAAACTCAACTCAAAAGAAATTTTGCAATGAGGGAGATAGGTCAGCAGAAAAAATAAAAACTCAAGCATGGAATTAAAAACCAATAAAAATCAAGTACAAAAGACATATAAAACATGACACAAACTTTTAATACTCATGTAATTGAAGTCCAAAAGGGTGGAAGAGAAAGAATGCAGGAAAAGCAATATGTGAAGAAACACTGGCTATGATTTTTCCAAAATTTCAGATAGACCTTAAGTTACAAATGAAGCAACAATATGACCTCAAATAGGAGGTCATATAACAACAACAAAAGTAACCCACTCAAGAACTTCATAATAAAACTGCTGAACACCAAAAATAGTCAACATTAAAACCAGTCACAGAATAAGAGACATTTTCTTCAGTAGACACGATGAAAGCCATAGGATAGTGGCACAATTTCTCTAACATGATGAGAGAGAAACTGTTAAGTTAGGTTTCTATACAAAGCAACAATATCTTTTTTGTTTTTTTGAGTTGGAGTCTCACTCTGTCACCCAGACTGGAGTGCAGTGGCCACTCCCAGCCACCGCAGCCTCGACCTACAGGGCTCGACGATCCTTCGGCCTCAGCCTTCCAAGTAGCTGGAACTACAGGTGCGCGCTACCACGCCTGGCTAGTTTTGATTTATTGTAGAGATGAGGTCTCGCCAAGTTGCCCAGGCGAATCTCGATACCGCTGGCTCAGGCAATCCACTCACCTCGGCCTCCCAAAGCGCGGGATTACAGGCTGAGCCACCGAGCCCAGCAAATTGTTTAAATATTTAAAAACAATAGCACCAGTATTACAGAAACTTTTCAGGAATCGGAAAGAGAAAAACTACTTCCTGACTTACTGCATGAGGTAAGAATAATCTTGTACAAAAGCTGAGCAAGGACATTATAAGAAACAAAAAAGTAAAAGTAATCTGCCTTGAGAACATAGATGTGAAAAATTTTTTGTAAAGGATAGCAAACTTAGAAACAAAATATATATATATATATATCCCAACTAAGCAGGTTATTCTAAAGGTGGTTTGGTTTGACAAGAAAAAAACCCAGCCAATGCAATTTATCCTTTTAACAGAATTTTTGAAAATCTTATAATCAATTGAACAAACATGAAAATTTACAAAATCGAACATTCATGACTAAAATAATATTAAACCTCTTAGTAAACAAAAGGTAAAAGGAAAACTTTCTTAAACTAATAGAGTATCAACGTAAAGTCCACAGGGAACAATAATGATAAAATATTAAAAGCTTTCTCCCTGAAATTGAAAATGAGATCAATATGCTTGATATCACCACGTCTATTAAAATTGTGTTTGAGCAATAAAGGCCATATATGAAAAGTCCACGGCTAACATTACAATCAATGGTGAAAAATTCAAAGCCTTTCCTCTAAGATCTAAAACAAGACTAGGATGTCTACTTTTACCATTTCTATTCAACATAGTATTGAAAGTCCTTGCCAGAGCAATTAGCTACTTTTGCCATTTCTATTCAACATAGCATTGGAAGACCTTGCCAGAGCAATTAGGCTCCAACAAAGAAATGAAGGCATCCAAAATGGAAAAGAAGTGAAATTATCACTGTTTGCTGACAACATGATATTATATATATCAAAAACTCTATTAATTCCACTAAAAAAACTGTTAGAACTAATTAACAAATACAGTAAAATTACAGAATAAACATGCAAAAAAAATCAGTGGCATTTCTATACACTAACAAGAGACTATCTGAAAAAGAAGTTGAGAGAACAACCACATTTACAATAGATACCAAAAAAACAAACACAAAATACTTACTATTAAATGTAACCATGAAGATTAAAAACTTGTATACTGAAAACTGTACAGTATTGGTAGAAAAAAACTGAAGATATTAGTCAATAGAAAGATATCCCGTATTCAGGGATTGGAAGAATTAATAAAACTAAAGTGTCCGTACTACCCAAAATGATCTACAGATTCAATTCAATCCTATCAAAATTCCAATATCACTTTCATAGAAATATGAATACAATCCTAAAATATATAGGGAGCCACAAAAGCCCCAAATAGCCAAGGCAATCATGAGCAAAAAGAACAAAACCTGGAGGAATCATACTACCGGATTTCAAACCATGCTATGTTTTAGTAATTAAAACAGCATAATCCTGCCATAAAAATAGACATTAACTAATGGAACAGATTAGAGAACCCAAATATGAACTAATACATGTATGGTCAATTGATTTTTAACAAAGGTGCCAATAATACACAAAGAAAAAAAGATAGTCTCATCAATAAATTGTGTTGAGAAAACTGGATATTCACATGCAGAAGAATGACATTAAGATGTCCTCACCACAAGAAAATAAATATTTAAGGAAATGGATATGATAATTAGCTTAATTGGATTATTCCACATTGCATTCATAAATCATAACATCACTTTGTACTCTCTAAATATATACAATTATAAATTGTCAACTTACAAATAAAAGTTATAAGTTGTATTACAGGTCCTAAGTAATGACATGAGCAAGGAAAAAATAAAACTTAGAAGGATTTGAAAAGAAGCAAGCATGTCATAATTTACAAATTGCATGATTTTTTACTTTAGAAAATCCAAAAGAATTTACAATCTGGAATTAAATTCAACCTTGACACAAACTGATATAAAAACATTAAATTTTTTGGCAATTAAAAACAATTAGAAAATAAAATATGAAAGATGCAGTATAATAGCATGAGAGGCTCTTAAGTATCCAGGAATAAATTTAACAATGAATGTATAAGACCTCAACACAAAACATTACTGAGAGATATCAATGAAGACCTAAATAAATAGAAGGCTATGAGTGACCATGTATCAGAAACTTTAGTGTGGTAAATATGTCAATTCTCCCAGGTGGTAATTTTGTGTACATTGATAAGATCAGTCGAAGATTTAAGTAGAAGTACACAGAGCAAAATTAGACAGACAATCTTTCAAAAGAAAGTGTTCTTTATTAAGCATTATATTTTTTCTTGGCATTATGTTTATGTCTTTTTTTTTTTTTTACAACAATGGAGAGTTTAATTTCTTGCCTTCTGATTCTAACACAGGAACATAGGTATAACTAAGATCTCAAGGAAGTGGTGGGACCAATTCAGATGTCCTAATCTATAGGTGTACTTAGTCAGAATCTGCTAATTCAATTTGGGAAACATACAAAGTATAAGCAAATGAAAAAATAAAACCTTTAAGGTTTCATAAAACAAACATAGCTCTGCAGGAAGTTGCAGATTTGTTTGGATTTTGGTTCTGCCACTTAAGGGCTACATGACGTGGGCAAGTAATTAAATCTTCCAGAGTCTCAATTTCCTCAACAGTAAAAATGAGATTTATTGTTCCTCACTAGAAGAGTTGTTGTGAGGAAAAAAATACATATTTTTAAATGTAGCTCCCTAATGAGGAGAAGATATTCAATATTACATTCATTTCTTCCTACTTCAGGTCAACATGCTGACCTTACTCTAGTAGTTAAAAATTAGCAGCTGAACATCAATTCTTTACCCAAGTTGAATTCATAGTTCCAAGTTAAATAGAAAAAGTAAAAGTATTCCAATTTTGTTTCCCTTTATTTAAATTCTGCTAAATAGTTTTTGAATTTTTAAGGAAAAGAAAATTGGTGTGCTTTAAAATTTGATAGATTTTGCACTTGGGTCTGAGTGTGTAGGTATATCTTTGGATCCCAGGGGCTGAGTTTTATCCTTAAAAGATAATAAAGCCATGAACCAACATGCAAAAAGTTTGAATTTTAATACCAACATCCACCAATTAATGATGGCCTCCTGGAGCATGTATAGAGAAGGATTTTAAGACTAGGTCTGAGCTCACCAGAAAAATAAGCAACATCTGCTGTGGATGTGGGAGGTGGGAAAAACAGCAAGCATTCATATTTCTACCCTACCACATGGTATATAGCATTTCAGAGTATGAGAAATCTTCTGAGTGCAAAAAATGTTCTTCCAGCTTCCACATGATAGAAAACTTGCATTTTGAATATGCATTAAATAACAAAATATATGAGGACCAGAAGTAAAATAAAATTAATAAAATTATTTATATTTTATTAATAAAATAACTGCATTTGAATAAAACTTTGTTTTCTATTTTATGGCATATTATTTATTCAAACTCTTATCGATCTTTGGTATTCACGTTGATTTGTGGCTACTTGCAAAACAACAGCTACATCCCATGCATTTCTATAACCCATATGTTGTAAAAATTCCACTCTGCAATATTTTTCAAAACTGAAAAAAGCTGCGAATATTTTTTAATGGATAAAAAATAAAGTGATGGGACAACCTTCTCGGTTCTTCTCTTGCTTTGCCAGCTTTTCTGTCCTCTCAATAAATCCTGCTTCAAAAAAAAAAAAGTGATAGGATGTATGCAGTGACCTGCAATCCCAGTGCTTTAGGAGGCCAACATGGGAGGATCACTTGAGCACAGGAGTTCAAGGTAGCAGTGGGTTGTGATCATGCCACTGCACTCCAGCCTAAGTGACAGAGTGAGACCCCCCAAAATTAAAAATAAAGTAAGAAGATTATAAAGAGTCTATGCACTATTCTACATAATGGTTATTAGACAGATACATAGATGATAGATTAGATAGATAGATAGACAGACAGACAGATGGACTTGCAAAGTTTGCTCATTAAACAATATTATGATTCAGGTTTGTGTCAGAATGAAGAGAGTCTCATGTGATGGAAAATGATCTGAATGAATATCATTAGGAGCTTATAATTAATAGCACAGTCCAAGTATCTAAGGATCCTACTTTTCTTCTTTTCACCAAATATAAGTGACTCCATCTCATTTATTCCAAATACTGTAAGGTCAGAATTTCAGGAATTTGATAGGGCACTATATAAAATCACATAGAATCGATGGCATAGATCAAAAGAGGTCCCAAATAGCAGCCCATAGAATCATGCTGTGTGACCAACTAATCTGTGTCTCCACCAGCAAGTTCTAATAAAGCAAAAATCAGTATGGATAGTTGATTAGTCTGTCAGTGTCATGATTTACAAATCAAAATTTTATATGAGCTTGGCTCCATGGTAAGATGAAAACTATAACACATTTCTTTTATTTTAGGAATTTTTGTGTTAACACATTACTGCATTCTTAGTTACTTAGATATATCTACGAAATGCTTTTTTCCTGTTATTTGGCAATTTGAGACAGAATTCTTTTAAACATTCTTCCATTTCATCACTCCTTGCACACTAGACTTCCTGAACTTAGAGAACACTGCCAAAACTAATGAACCATGGTTGTAGAGAATAACTCCCCCGGAGACATCAGCTAGTGAATATTTCAGTAGCTTATGCTACACATTCACAAATCCTCTAGTTGCCGGGAAGGAAAAATAAATTCCTGTCTTTGTTCCTATTTCCTTGTAATCATTCTATTCTTACCTGCATAAAGAGGCCCATTTTTCTCAGTGGACCAGATTTAGTGCAGTGGCCCAGCAGACTCATGGTATCAATTTACCAGCAAAAGTATCTATAATTCATGGGAACAATATTGGACCTAATAGAATTCTTGGTACTCTTATCCAGCTACAATTTCACCTTAACATTTTAATATCAGCTTAAACTGTAACCTTCCCTACTTAGCTTTTTTGTTGCTGTTTTAAGTACAACACTGCAGTTTCTAGAACCCAGAGCAGAGCTTCTGATTTTAAGATTATCAGTTAGGAATTTCTATTGCTTAGAGTAATGAATCTAAATGAATGTTTTATAAAGCTAAAACACCTTGGAGTTAAATAAGTTTACACTCCTGAGAACTTCCAGGTACACTGACTTCTTACCTATATACAAGTCATCATGCAAGTTGTGTGAAGATTATATGTGTGAGTATAAAAAGGTTTCTGACTTCAGAAGCCTTCTGGATGATTATTAAATTATATCGTTAAATTCAACAAAGATTCATTGAACATTTACTATAAAGAGAACATCTTACAAGATTGCATGAACACTCAGTCCCTACCTGAATATCATCAAGATATTGTTTTCTAAATAGTTTGAGATTTTTAGTAAAGTAGTAAGACATTACAAAAATATTACAATGTTCATGGTTCTAAATGGGTACATTAATGTGCCTTCTTGTCTCATCTTCTCAACTGAAAATTCTTCTAACACAATGATTCTGTCATATGTATTTTTTTTTTGTACTTCCAATGCCAACCCCAATCCAGATGCTCCTCGTGGATGTATACCTAAGGAACTTACGTGACAACTGTGAAAAATAGACAACTAAAAGTTTTGTTTTGTTTTGTTTTAAATGATATGGTAAGTGCTATAATACTGGTGTCATCTGGTCCCAAAGAAGAATAAGGGAAGAATAACTCATCTGGAAAGAGTTTAATAAAAGCCAGGTGAACAAATGAATAAAAACGCCAAGCTGAAGTTGCTTAAAATTTGGGAGTTTAAATGATTACTTTTCATTACAACTTACAAAAATAGTTTGGCTATCATGTGTCATTGTTTTTGGAAGTTACAATTGTAATTTGATCGGGATTCCAAGAAGATGGCAGCATAGCCAGCAGATTAGTGAGTCCCTTTGTGAGTGAGTGAGTGAATGGGAAAATGTGCAAGTATATCTGTATATAAGTGGGCCTGTGAGTGGCTGACTGAGTAAGGACTCAGGAGCAAGCAACCAGCGCTCTCCCATTGAAGTGGCTGGTGCCACAACTGCTCTCCTTAGATCCTAGCACTTCTTGGAGCGCAGAAACTGCACACTATTGTCTGAAATCAATAAAGCTTTTCCTAGTAAGATGCTGCTGGAACAACTACTGTTCCCATGACCATAGTGTCAGGCCAGATACTGGCAGCAAGGGCTGAGAAATGAGCACAGTGAGGGAGCCAGAGGCAGCATCCCATAGAAGCAGCAGGGAGAGGCCACACCAAACCTGGACTCGTTTCCACTGCCTCTAGCACCAGGCAGGTCTACAAGGCCCCACCACCAGGACCTGAGATCCAGGGACTGTGGTATTTACTAGGGAGGGAGCTATTTTTTCTGACCTCATTTGTGTCAGGAGCAGCAATGTATACAGAAATTGAGCAGCCACTCTAAAGTTTGGGCAGAGAGGTGCTCCAGGGCAGCCTTCAAAGAACAGCAGACCTGCATCTTAAGACAAGGCGTTGATCTCTGCATTGTTTGGGGCCTGACTACACAAACTCCGAAAGCATCACTCCCAGTGCACAAGTCCTGGTGGATAACGGCAGATGCAGAGTCCCAGATGATCCACTCCCTGCCTTGAGCTAGCTGCTAGACAAAAGATTCATACAGCAGATCTGAAAGAGAAAGAGGGTGGTGAGTGCCTGACTGACTGTCCCTGTCCCTAGAAATAAGCAATAGAGATAAGAAGGGCAAGGTAGACTGATCCTATAACTTGAAAATCCAAGAGAATCTGCCAAAAACCTGCTTGCACTGATAAAAGACTTTGGCAAAGTCTCAGGGTACAAAATAAATGTGCGAAAGACAGTTACATTCCTATACATCAACAACAAATAGGCAGAGATCCAAATTAAATGCGCAATCCCACTCACGATAGCCACTAAAAAAATGAAATACCTCAGCATCATCCTAGCCAGCGAAGTGAAAGATCTTTACAATGAGGACTACAAAACACTGCTCAAAGAAATCCAAGAAGACACAAACAAATGGAAAAATATTCCGTGCTCATGAATAGGAAGAATCAACATTATTAAGATGTCTATCCTACCAAAGGCAATCTACAGATTCAATGCAATACCTACTAAGTTACCAATATCATTCTTCCGGAAGATGATGGAAATAACAATACAGAAATTCATATGGAAACATAAATATCCATGAATAGCCAAAACAATCCTCAGCAAAAGAGACAAAGCAAGAGTTATTACACTTCCAGACTTCAAACTTTACTATAAGGCTACTGTAATCAAAACAGCCTGGTATTGGTACAAGAACAGGCATATAGACCAATGGTACAGGATAGAGATTCCAGAAGCAAAGCCCCAATTTCTCAACCAACTCATCTTTGACAAAACCTCCAACAACAACCACTGGGGAAAGGAGAACCTATTCAGTAAATGGTGCTGGGAAAACTGGCTAATCACATGCATGAGATTAAAACAGGACCTCTAGCTATCACCATACACAAAAATTAACTCTAAATGGATCAAAGACCTAATCGCAAAACCTCAAACCATAAGAATCTTAGAAAACACAGGAGACACCCTTATGGAAGTTGGAACTGGCCACCAATTCCTATTCAGAACCCTAAATGCCCATACCTTAAGAAATAAGATAGATAAGTGGAACCTCATCAAACTAATGAGCTTCTGCAAAGCAAAAAAAAAAAAAAATCAAGAGAGCAGGGAGACAGCCCACAAAATGAGAAAAATATTTGTCAACTGTACATCTGACAAAGGCCTAATATCTATGATCTGCAAGGAACTCAAATGCACCAAAAGGAAAAAGAAAACAGCCCCATTAAAAAGTGGGCAAAAGACATGAATAGACACTTCTCAAAAGAAGATATATGAGCAGTCAACAGACACATGAAAAAGTGCTCAGCCTCACTCATCATCAGAGAAATGCAAATCAAAACCACATTGAGATACCACCTGACCCCAGTAAGAATAGCCATCATTAATAAAACAAACAACAGATGCTGGTGAGGATGTGGAGAGAAAGGAATGCTTCTACACTGCTGGTGGGAATGCAAACCAGTGCAACCTCTTTGGAAGACAGTGTGGTGATTACTGAAAGAACTAGAAATTGACCTTCCCTATGACCCAGCAATTCCCCTATTGGGAATATACCGAGAGGAACCCAAATTATTCTACAAAAAAGATACCTGCACACATATGTTTGTTGCAGCTCTATTCACAATAGCAAAAACATGGGACCAACCATGTTGCCCATCAAAACAACCATGTTGCCCTTCAAAACTGGACTGGATTTTAAAAATGTGGTACATATACACAGTGGAATATTATGCTGCCATATAGAAGGACAAAAATATGGACTTTGCAGCAACTTGGATGGATTTAGAGTTGATCATACTCAGTGATCTATCACAGAAACAAAGAACAGAGTACCATAAGTCTTCACTCATAAGTAGACCTTGAACAATTATTATAATACTATAAGAAAGGGATTGGCAAACTGGGAATCCCTAGTGGGAAACTATTGGGGAATGGGGTTGAGATTGGCAGTTGAAGGAAACTGCTAGGGAAGGGAGGGGCATACCTCATCAATAAGGGTACCTGCACAACCAACGTTTGTATACCTAACCCTGAATTGTACCCTACATCTTTATCATTAAAAAGAAGAAGAAAAAGGGCAGGGTAGAAGCACGAGGCCTGATTACCCTGCGATGAACTGTATGCTGTGGGAGTTGTGACCATTCTAGGAGAGGACTGAAGGAGAGAGCCCAGGAGATGCTGAGTCAAGTTACCAGACCCCTATCCACCCTCCTGTGAACAGCATGGGGTGAAGATTCTAACATCTCAAATTTCAACAGCAAAGAGGGAACTGGCAGAAACAGACTGGCAGTTGCAGAACATACCACAAGGGAGACCTCCCCCCATTCTAAGATATATACTAAAGTTGAGATATCTCTACTGAGTTTTTTGGATATTGCTATGTTTTGTTTTGTTTTTTATTGTTTGATAGTTTGTCTCATTTGTTTGCTTTGTTGGTTGGTTAGTTGGTTGTTTTTCTCTTTTCTACAACTTCTTCTTTTACTCTCTTTGTTTCTTTGTGTTTTTTTTCTCTCCTTCTTCCTTGTCTTTTCTCTCTTATACCCTGTCTTGGACCTAGGGACTACACAAGCATGCCCATTGTAAGGTCATATTGTGTGGAGATGAAGAGCAAGTCCCAGTTGTCTCATTCACTAGTTGGCAGGCATTGTGACCCTTCAGTATGTTCTGAATTCTTGCAGCTCCTCCCTCACCCCTAGCAAGTGCTCAAAATTGTAAAGAGATAGCACAGCACCCCACCACCAGTCCTATTTCATAATTTAACAAACCCAGAGACCCAACTCAGGGAAGGACAGGAGGTAGAGCAAGCATCAGAAATGATTGCTTCTCTATTTCCCACGGAGCAATGGAATGAAAGAGAAAGATAAGAGAACTGCTACAAGTGATTAAAAAAATTAATGAAAAATTACTAGTAACCTTCAGAGCCCCAACAGAGAGAGTGTCTGAAAGAACAGTTACTAGAGCACTAATAATGGCTATCTCTGAGAACTACTGTACCCAGAAGGTACTTACAGAAATAAGACTATCATTGGATAGAATGAATAAAAATCAAGAAATGCAAGGGCTAAAACTACATAAAATTGCAACAGAGTTGGACAGACTCAAGAAAGCATATTTAGAAATAACAGAAATTAAGGACTCCAACCAAGAAATAATTAACTAACTGAGAAGTATGGGAACCAAGAAGAAGAAAGAATATCAGAACTGGAAGACCAAAATATAGAATTAGCTCAATACATTGAAAATATAGGGGGAAAAACCCTAAGAAGAAAGAAGAACTCTCTAAGAAATGTGCAATTTTATCAAGAAGCCAAACTTGGTCTGATTAAAATACCTGAAGTAGAAAGAAAAACAGAAAACACCTTGGAACAAACATTCCATTAAGTCATTCAAAACAACTTTCCTCATCTGGCCAGAGAGATGACTATACAAGCACAAGAGTTTCAGAGATTCCCTGTGAGACATCTTATGAGAAAAACAACCCCTAGACATAATAATTCACTTACACGAAAGAAAAAATTCTAAAGGCAGCAAAGGAAAAAGGTCAGACTATCTAGCAGAACTGACAAGACAGAAGCATTGCAGACATATCTGCAAAAACATGACAGGCCAAGAGATTTCACTCCAATATCTAATGTTTTCAAAGATAAACAATTTCAACCAAGGATTTCCTACTCAGCTAAGCCTCATCAGTCACAGAGAATGAAAATCCTTCATTCAATCCCTTATCAGCTCTACAGGAGACGATTGAAAAGGTTCTGTGCACAGAAGAAAAAAGAAACAAAAGAAAGATCATATATTTCAAAAGATCACAAACAGAAGCAGCAGAACACAAAGCATGCCTTCAAAAATGAAAACACACATATATTATCACAAAAGCTAAAAGCAAACAAAATAGCCCTTATAAGAGTGTTATGACAGGGACAAACTCTCACATTTCAGTAATCAGCCTGAATGTGAATGGACTAAATGTACCACTGAAAAGACATATAATGGCAAACTGGAAAAAATAATTTTAAAAGACCCAACAATATGCTGCCTCCAGGAAACACATCTCACTACAAAAGACACCCATAGCTCAAAGTTAGAGGATAGAAAACAAATTTTCAGGTAAGCAGATCACAAAAGAAGGCAGGAGTCATGATCACAATATCAGACAAAGCAACCTTCATGCTATCAAAATGTAAAAAGATATAGGTGGACAATACATAATAATAAAATTCTCAATCAATCAACAAGAAATATCCATCCTAAACATATATGGACCCAACATGGAGTACCAGCATTTATAAAGCAGCTACTAAGTAAACTAAAAAATGATATTGACTCTAACTACTATCATAGCTGGTGACATAAATATGCCACTAACAACCCTAGATGACCATTGAGACAAAATTTCAACAAACAGATCTGGAACCTCAACTTGACACTTGACCAAATGTACTTAACAGACACCTACAGAACAATCCACCCAGAAACCACAGAATATACATTCAACTCATCACCACATGGAACATATTCCAAGATCTGCCACACCTTTGGCCGTAAATCAAGCATAAACATATTGCACAAGATTTAAATACTGCCATGCACCCTCTCAGACCACAGTGGAATAAAAATAAATATCACCACCAACAAAATTCCCCCAAAATCCACAAAGACAAAGACTCTAAACAGCATGACGCTGAACAACTTCTGGGACAACACAGAAATCAAAACAGATATTAAAAGATTTCAGTTAACAAATAAAACAAAGAAACATCTTAGCAAAGCCTCTGGGATGCCAAGAATGCAGTACCAAGTGAGGAATTTATATTTTTATGATAGCAATCAAGAAAATAGAAAGATCACAAATCAATAGCCTAACAAATCACCTAAGGGAGCTGGAAAGACAAGACCACCAAAACCCTAACTTCAGGAGAAAAATCCAGATCACCAAAGTAAAAGCCCAAATACGAGACATGGAAGACAAAAATACCATAGGAAAAAAATCAATGAAACGAAAAGCTATTCTTTGAAAGGATAGACAAGATTGATAAATTCCCCTACTTAGAATGACCAATAAAAAGAGGCAAAAAGTCCAAATAAACACTATCAGAAACTCAAAAGGTTAAGTCACAACTGACCCTGAAGAAATACAAGCAATTGCCAGAGATTACTATGCACACCTCTATTGAAACAAACTCAAAAACCTAAATGAAGTGGAGGACTTTCTGGCATCACACAACCTCTCAAGATTGAAACTAGAAGAAATTAAGACATTAAAGAGACAAATAACCACCCAAGTAACTGACTCCATCATAATAACACTACCTACAAACAAAATAGTCCTGGACCAAATGACTTTTCAGCAGAAATCTGTAAAACAAACAAGGAGGAGCTGATACCAATCCTATTGAAAGTATTCCAGGTGATTGAGAAAGAAGGAACTCTCCCCCAATCATTTTATGAAGCTGACATCAAACTGAAACCCAAACCGGGTAAGTATCCAACAAAGAAAGAGAACTACAGGCTAATATCCCTTATGAACATAGATGCAAAAATTATCAAAACGATTCTAGCAGATCAGACCCAACAACACATCTCAAAAGTCATCCACCATGACCAAGAAAGCTTCATCCCCAGGGTGCAGGGCTGGCTCCTCATCTGCAAGACCATAAATGTAATTAAATACATCAACAAGCACAAAAACAAAAACCACATGATTATATCAATAGACACAGAAAAAGTATTTTGATAAAATCCAGCACCCTTTCTTGATAAAAACTCTTGAACACCTAGGCATAGACAGAACATACCTCAAAATAGTAAGAGCCATCTACAAGAAACCCACAGCCAACATACTGAGAAATGGACTGAAATTGGAACCATTACCCCTGAAAACTGGAACAAGATAAGGCGGCCCACTCTCACTCCTCCTGCTCAACCTAGTGTAGAAAGTTCTACCTAGAGCAATCAGACAAGAGGAGGAAATCAAAAGTATCCAAAAAGGTAAACAGGAAGTTAAATTATCCCTCTTTGCAGACGACACAATCCTGTACCTTGAAAACCCAAAAGATTCTGCAAAAAACCTTCTTGCACTGGTAAAGGGCTATAGCAAAGTCTCAGGGTACAAAATAAACTTGCAATAGACAGTTGCGTTCTTGTATACCAACAAGCAGACAAATAAAAATAAAATAAAAATAAAAAGCACAATCCCATTCACAATAGCCATACAAAAAAAAAATGAAATACCTCAGCATCTTCCTAACCAGAGAAGTGAAAGACTTTTACAACAAAAACTACAAAACACTGCTCAAATATTCATGCTCATGGATAGAATCAACATTACTAAGATGTCCATCCTACCCAAGGCAACCTACAGATTCAACACAATACCCATTAAATTGCCAATATTATTCTTCTCAGACCTGGAAATGACATTACAGAAATTTATATGGAAACATAAATGACTGTGAATATCCAAAACTATCTTAGAAAAGAAACAAAGAAAGTATTTCACTTTCAGAATTTAAACTTTACTATAATCAAAACAACCTGGGATTGCTACAAAAGCAGGCATACAGACCAATTCAGAAGCAAAACTTCAATTTCTCAGCCAACTCATCTTTGGCAAAGCCTCCACCAAGAACCACTGGGTAGAGAAGAACCTATTCAGTAAATGTTGCTGGGAACACTGGCTGATCACATGCCGAAGAGTGAAACAGGACACCCTACCTATCACCATACACAAAAATATACTCTAAATAAATCAAAGACCTAACTATAAAACCTTAAACTATAAGAATCTTAGAAAACCCAGGAGACACCCTTATGAAAATGGAACAGGCAACCAATTCCTGATCAAAAGCCCAAATGCCCAGACCATGGGATATAAGATAGACAAGTGGGATCTCATCAAACTGAAAGCTTCTAAAAAGCAAAGAAACCATCAAGATAGTGGGAAGACAGCCCACAGTATTTGCCAACTGTATATCTTGCAAAGGGTTAACATCCAGTATCTAAAAGTAACTAAAATGTGCCAAAAGGGAAAAAACCTACAGCACCATTATAAGTGGGCCAAAGATATAAATAGACACTTCTCAAAAGAAGTCATGTGAGCAGTCAACAGATACATGAAAAAATGCTCAGCCTTACTAATCATCAAAGAAATACAAATTAAAACCACACTGAGATATTACTTAACTGGTCATCAACAATAACTCAAAAAACAACAGATGGTGAAGAGGATGCGGGGAAAGGAAACACTTATACACTGTTAGTAAGAGAGTAAACTAGTACAACCTCTGTGGAAAGCAATGCAGTGACTTCTAAAAGATCTAAAAATTGACCTTCCATATAACACAGCAATCTCCCTTCTGGGAATATATTGGAGGAACTCAAATCATTCTATAAAAAAGATATCTGCAATTGCATGTTTATTGCAGCATTATTCACAACAGCAAAAACATGAAACCAACCATGTTATCCACTGAAAGAAGATTGGATACAAAAAAAATGTGGTACATATACATGATGGAATACTACACAGTCATAAAAAAGATAAAATTATGGACTTCCCAGAAACTTGGATTTAGATTCTATTATACCTAATTTACCACAGGAACAAAGAATTGAGTATCACATGTTCTCATTCATAAGCTATAAGCAGACCCTGATCATTTATCAATACAATCAGAAAGAGGTTAACAGTAGCAGGAAACTGCTGGGAGTTGGGGGGCACATAGCATCAATAAGGGTATTTGATTTCAAACCAGGCAATTGGGAACCAAAGAGAGACCCAAACTTTACCTGTACAATGGCCACTTTTTTTTTTTTTTTTTTTTT
>NW_007026155.1:36050-53162 GCF_000164805.1 Carlito syrichta
CACCTCAGCCTCCCAAAGGTGCGGGATTACAGGCTGAGCCACCGAGCCCGGCTTACAATGACCACTTTTGCCCCTAATTCTGAACTGTATCCCACATTTTTAAAATTAATAATATTAATAAAATAAAATAACAAATAAATAAAATGTAGATAAGTACATTTTTAAAAGATTATTATTTTAGCTACATTCAAACAATGTCTAAATAATTCCATTTTATTTTTATTCAATCACAACAGTATTTATCTTAAGAGAAAGCATAAAGTGACCCATGGAACAAGACATGGTCTCTTTGAGACATCATTTTATTTTATTTTATTTTTGGATTTTGATACATCATTTTAAACAGGAACATGAAGAATTTTGTGTTGGCAGAAGTTTTTCTTTTTTTTAGATTCAGTAGGTACAGATGTATATTTGCTACATGAACATATTTTGTTGTGGTGGGGATTGAGTCTCAGGTGGCCCATTCCCCAGAGAGTAAACATTGTAGGTAGTTTCTGAAACTTAATAACCCTCCTTACTTCCCCCCCCCATCAGTGTCCCCAGTGTCTATGATTTCCATCTTTGTGACCATTTAGCTTCCACTTTTGAGTCTTTAACAGAGATGTTTAGAGAATTCTAATCAGGCATCAACAAAGCAAACAGAGGGTGTCAACAAAGGATGAATTATCCAATAAATACATAATTACTATGTGCCAGGTACAGTTCAGGGTCTCCAACCACTGGGCCACTGACTTGTTAGGAACCTGGCCACACAGCAAAGGGTAAGCAGCGGGTAAGCTAGCAAAGCTAGCAGAGTTTCATCTGTATTTACAGCCAATCATCATTGCTGGCATTATCACCTGAGCTCTACCTTCTGTCAGATCAGCAGCGGCATTACATTCTCATAGGAGATGGAGCCCTACTCTGAACAGCACACGCAAGGAATCTAGGCTGCATGCTCCTTATCTGAGCTGGAGTTGAGGCGGTGCTAGTGCTGTATCCCATCACACACAGATGGGGCTGTCTAGTTGCAGGAAAACAAGCTCAGGGCTCCCACTGATACTGTGTTTTGGTGAGTTGTATAATTAATTCATTATCAATTACAATGTAATAATAGAAATAAAGTGCACAATAAATGTAATGCACTTGAATCATCCCCAAACCATCCCCCTGCCCCCAGTCTGTACAAAAATTGACTTCCATGAAACCAGTCCCTGATGCCCAAAAAGGTTGGAGACTGCTGCGCTTGTAGACACTGGTGGAAAATGGAGAGTAATACATTGATTCTGGCCTCAAGTTGCTCAGAGTGAATTGACATATGAATGAGCAGGGAAAAAATAAACCTAAAATCAGGGCAATGTTTTGCTTTGCTGTAATGCAATTATACCATTCTTTACTTTAA
The DNA here is from genome assembly GCF_000164805.1 of Carlito syrichta. Lineage (NCBI taxonomy): Eukaryota > Metazoa > Chordata > Mammalia > Primates > Tarsiidae > Carlito > Carlito syrichta. Next base: position 37,435 of record NW_007026155.1, read on the forward strand.
GCCAGTGGTTCTCAAAGTGTGAATTCTGGACCAATAGCATCAGCATTGCCTGAAAAAATGACAAACTGCGAATCTTTAGGTCCCAGCTCAGACTTACTGGATGATAAACTCTAGGCATGGGGCCCAATATTCTGCGCTTTGACAAGTCCTCTAAAGAATTCTAATGCACTCTAAAGTTTGAGAACCACAATCTGGACCAACTCTAGTACATTCCTTGTTATTTTGCCCACCAATACTACAACTGTAACTAAAATTGTGTCATTCTACTCATATTTGACGTAAGTTAAGAAAGTAGTTAAATGATTATGTGTAATAAGCAGGAGCCCAAAATTTAACATTATTGTTCACATAAACACCAATATTTCTTTCTACCAATCTATGATACCAGTATAGTTGCTGTGGCAGCCTTTGTGTTTTTTCTCATCTTCTGTAATATTAGTCAAAATGCTTGACACTGGGTTCAAATATAACAGAAAGTACATGCAGAAAAATGAAACTTGATTTCTATCTCTCCCCATATACAAAAATTAACTCAAGATGGATTAAGGACTTAAACATCAGAAAGTGATTTTAAAATCCTCAGAGATCTCATACATATTCTGGCAAATAAAATTAAATTTAGCCTGAAAAAATTATGACCACAGTAGAAAACACTGGGTTCTTCAGCTTGAAAAATGTCAATGTGAAGGGGAGTCAAACAGAGAGAGTACATTGCCGACTAAATCTAAGAATCTTTTTCCCTCCAAAGTGATGCCATTCTATTCCCTAAACAACAGCATCAGCAACAGCAGCATCTCTTATTACTCAGACCCCTTTAAAGAACTAAAATGGCCCCCACTGAAATTAATCAGAATTCATTTAGTTTTTGAAGTGTTTTAGAGTGTTTCATGAAATTTATGCACATATTAGGTCAACCCTATGGGTCTATGTAGCATAAATGTCCGCTTAGAGGAGAGAGGCAAGATAACAGCTGTATATATTTGCTCATTTCTCAGTTATAGTCATGTTGGTGAAACAAGACATCTTATCCTCTGATCCTTTGGGAAAGAAGTGGGAGAAATGTTGGAGATAGACTAAACAGGACACACTCCCATAGAACTTCATCAGTTCCACCCAAGATGTCAGAGATGGATGGAGTCAGGTACAGACCTTGAGACTGAAAACCTTGCCTGCTTTTCTAGTCTTCTTCTTTAACTTTCATTTATCACTCATATGGAACTCTTGGACAGAAAAGCATGAACACAATAAACTAGCCTATATAGGAATTTCATTCTACAATTACATATAAGTAAGCAAAAACAACATAGTATAGTTTACTACTGTATCCTCTACTTGAGGAATTCTTTATGTTCTGGGTCATTTTGTTGTCTTTCCTGCCTTCTCATTTTACTAAATCCCTCCACATCCAGTCCAAGAATTAAACATTTTGTAGTACACACCTGTGGGAGACAGGTTTTTTGCCTACTAATGGACCATCTTTCTTCCCTACAAACAGATCCCTAATTAACTAGTGGTCTCAGGAGAGAGAGGTTCCACCCATAATTTGCAAGGATGAATCATAATTAGTCTATGCTAGCTATAAAAATTTTACTTGATTTTGCTAGTTATTGGTCTGGAGTTAACACAAGACCAGTTCTGACTATGGATATATAAGAGAGAGTTTGAGGATGGGCTTCCATTCTGGAAAGATAAGAACTGTCTTCTTGGTTGGAACATCTGTGTGAGGATATCTTCATGAGGTGACAATGGCAAGAACAAAAAGGCAAACACTAAGGATGAAAGAATGAAAGGACAGCTATATCCTGGTGATGATGATAGCATCTTTGAGCAGTTGAACTAATATCTTCAGCCATCTACAACTGAGCTTCTTGGTTGGGGAATAGAATGAAGTCCTATTTGCTCAAGGCATTTTCAGTTGGTTTCCAATTATATGCAGTCTAACATGTTTTTGGAAGCATGAAGCAAGTATCAGTATTTCAAAGTAGACTTCATTTTAAGTCCAAAAGCAAAATGCTATTGGCAAAACCTTTCCACTAATCAGAGAAAGTGTGGTATGAGCCTCATCTTGGCATTTTTTAATGGTGCTATTTTAAAAGAATATGGGTAAATATGAGGTAAAAACCAATTTTCATTTCATCACTATTTAATAATAGTTTTCAAACTTTTCAACATGATAAATTACCACATTACAGTATAGGTTAAGTTCATTTTATTCTACATTATTAGGAATTGTCTTAATTTTTTCTAGTTCTTTGACTGTATATTTTGTTTCAACAATTTTATTATTATCTCTAAGATCTCTTTCTTTAGTTCTTCCCCTCTTTTCTTTCTTGTTTCTCTTAGTTTTTCCCAGATCTCTTTTAGAGAATATTTCTTTAAAGTTTTCTTCTCTTTGTTTCCTAAAGTATTCTTGTTTCCCTGTGGTTGGTTTGTTGTTTTTGTTGTTGTTTAACTTGGAGAGTTGATAGTTCCTTAATCTCATTTGCTAATAACCTTGAATCTCCATTTTTATTTAAGAAAAAAGAAACTATAAGACTGAGACTAGCTAGAATGGGTTTTTCCTTTGCTTAGTAAGACATTTTTAATTCTCCGTTACTCTTTACCAACCAGTATAATTATGCCAAACACATGTGTCCACCTGAAGGCTGGATTTAGAGTTTGGGCTCTCAGGGAGCAGATCCTTCAAGAGTTTGATGGAAGACAACTTTACTCTGGAGCTCTAAGTACTATCAGCCTGAGCTCTGTACAGGTAGTTATAAAAGTCTACATAGTTAGAATAGAATTCTTTCTCTTTTGCCTGGGACTAAACATTGTGCTCTAGTCATTCTGCATATGGGGACTGAGGAGGCAAAATGAGACAATGACAAAGTTGTTCCCCTTACAAGTTTCAGATCAACCTCTGCTTGAATATACTGCATTAGTCCTGTATCTCACTTTGCCTCTCTCACTTCTATTACTTCTGACCCCAGTGTCTCTTCAGTATTATACCTTGCAGATTGACACATTTTCTCCATCTCCCCATAGTGTACTGTAAGCTGTGATTCCATCACTATTTTTCATCAGCCAATAAGAATCTCCTATTCACTTTTCACCTTCAGGGAGTTTGTTAAGATCTTTCAGTTCCTGGTGCATCCCCTTTCATTTTTCTTTACTATATTATGAGTTTACTCTTTCTTTCACCTCTAAATTCTCTCTTAGTGGGAGACTTTAGGCAAGGCACAGGCATGCCTATCATCAACCCATGATTTCTACCATAATTTTGCCACAAGTCATTCTTTTCTCCTATCCTCTTAACTAACTTCTTCACTGGTAAACTCTCCTAGGTTCCCTGCTATAACCCATATCTGTGGACTCTTATATGCCCATTTTCTTCTTTTCTATCCTGATTCTTTATTTCAGGAGCTCAAAATAATGACTTGCAATATTAAAACCTTCTTCTGAAGGTAGGTAGAAAGATTCAGAGGAAGCAACTAATAATTAAGCATCAAAGCCATAATATTCTTTAGAAGTCAGGGAAAAGAGAAATGTGATAACATGCATAGGTTACTAATTTTCACTGTGTCATGCCCACTATCTTTTCTGGCTTCCTTCACCACTTTATAGGACTCATGAAGGAGTGCTGTATTCTGTACACTGTTGTAAACCTGGAATACTGAAGTTAATACATATTGAAAGAGAAAATGGAGTATAGTAGTGGTAGTATTATCTACTCAATACAATCAGAAAATTAAGACTTTGAGAAGCAAAGCAATCGAAATGAAGTCACATAGATTGCATTTGGCAGATCCAGAACATTTATTAACGGAAAAGGGCATGGAAAGCTCTCAAGACATATAATCTTTGTAGATTTTCAATGCACATGCCAGACAGCCACTGGTGTAGATCAAAGATTTCAAAATATGAATATATCCCCTCTGACTCCTATAGTGTTAAGCTTTTTAGGCAAGAGAATGGAAAGACCAAACCTACTATACTATGTGTTGGGCTAGAAAGATGAGTGGTCAGGCAACTAAAAAGATCTGCAGCCTTTATTCTGAAGCCCTGAAATATAATATCCAAGAAATCCGAGTGTATCCATCCAGATTAAGACTGGAGAGTTCATATGGGAGAACGCTGGAACCTTCAACTTATAGCCATACAGAAACAATCTTGTTCCTTCTGTGTAATAGATAACTCTATTTTTTTGCCCACCCTGAGAACTCAAGATGCTGTAAGTTGAAAGTAAATGAGTGAGACTTTTGGAGTGATCCCCCTGTAGTGTATCTCTACACTACCACATGGTGGTGGTAGGCAATTACTACCACATGGTGCTGTCTTATGGTAGAATAAAAAGGGAATTAAATCATAAGCATAAACATCATAGCAGGCATTTTGTCAGCAATTGCAGTCATCTCCCTGCTTAAGTTTCATGAAATAATACACACTCAAACACTGATAAACAGCATGATATCCTTGTTTTGCAGAGAAGTCACAACTCTGTTCAACAAATTTAACATAAATCAGATGAAGCCACTGAATTATGAGTAGCAACACATATATAGGCAATGCCAATTAACTGAGCCTACATTGGAAATCTTTATCATTTCAATTGTAAAATTGTTTCTAAAAAATAAGTTAATTTTTCTTTCAGTACAATCATTAGTTCAGCAAGTTAATTTTTTTCATTTTGATTTTAACTACAGTTAACCACAGTATATAGTTTGAACAAGTGTACACTTGTTCAAATAGTTCTGAATATCTGCCTTGTACTATTCCTGGTAGATATAAACATAAATACAGGGACTCTGTGATTGGAGAGTGCTGTGTTTGCTTTTTCCAGCTAAAAAAGTTAATACAGAGTATCTCCTTTAGATAAAAGTCAAATCACTTATGTTCAAATTGTTCTGAAGATTTAGTTTTAAGGATGCCTAAAATCTGTCTCCTAAGCAGAATTTTTTCATATAATCATGTTATTTTATGTTTTGCAATATTTCTTTTTCACCTTTTACCAATTCATCAAAGTTCTTGAAGTTTCATTAAAGAAAAAAAGATGTAATAATATGTTCCTAACCTTTTTTCACAAAATTATTTTCAATAATGCCACATAGCAATAGTTATACCTCAAAGACCCAACAGTTAACAGGTATGTACAAGTTCAAAAAACAAACAACAACTCATTTACTATGAGATTTGAGTAGCTTTCAAATGTGAAAAATAAGGCTGCTTCTGAAATTAGGACATATTGAATCAAAAGCTCTTACAAATATGCCATCTGTAATATTGTGAAGATTATTGAATTTCTTCCACAAGCCTTGAAAATAGAAAACTACCAATAGCCAAGGAAGAAGACACTTTGCTCTATTTCTGTTTTGTGCAGTTCTGGTCTTCCAAAAGAGTAAGGCAAGAACAGCAAACTAAACAGCAAACAGCTAGAGTTGTTCCGGCTGTCAGCCTCTCTGGAACCCCAGCAGCGTGAACTTCAGCCATTGCCCAGTCCAAAGCTCTTGAGAAGATGCCACTGACTGAAACAAAGGAAACAATACAAAAAAGCAACTACTACATGATATATTACTTAAACAGACTTCAAACAAAATCACCAGGCCAAAAATAAGGCTAGAAATCCTCAAAGGTTTGTCTTGATAGGCTTTAGGGTTAAGCCAACTCTTCTTTGTAAAACAAATTCTTTCTCTCATGAGTGTACTACTTTGTTTTGGACCCAAACTTCTCTTAAACTTCTCCCCAAATCTTTTTAAAAGAAACTAATGGAACCATACTTAATCCTGCCTTTTGTTACTATTTATATTGTTTGCAAATAATTTATCATTTTAATCTCATTACCACTATGTGTATTCCACCAGGAGTGATACATACTAAGTTTCAGAGGCCTGAATTGTATGTGACTAAGCTACTGTGTTCTAGTATTACTTAAGTTTTGTGATTGCAATACAGCATTCTGATTATATTCATATATTTCTTGTTCTCTCTCTCTCTCTCTCTCTCTCTCTCTCTCTCTCTCTCTCTCTCACTCTCGCTCTCTCTCCCTCTCTGTTATAATTGACCTATATATCTTCTCTTACAATTATTTACACAACTAAGTAACCCTAAGCTGCCTCACTTTAAAAAATTGGGGCAGAAAAAAATATTTTAATATTATTTTTCAAGTATGTTCTTCACTGATGTGATAAAATTTCATTGAGTAGATGAGAATGGCTATTATCAAAAAAAAAATTCACAATAAATGTTTGTGAGGATGTAGAGAAAAAGAAACTCTTATACATAGTGAGAATGTAAATTAGTACAGTCATTATGAAAAACACAAGATTTCTATAAAAGTTTATCAAAAAAGCTAAAAATATAACTACGATACAAACCAGGAATCCCACAACTGGGTATTTATCCAAAAGCTAGGAAATCAGTTTATCCAAAGGATACCTCCACGTTTATTGCAACACCATTTTCAGTAGCCAAGATATGGAATAAACCTAAATGCCTATCAGCAGATAAATTAATAAAGAAAATGTGGTATATTCACAATGGAATACTCTTCAGCCATAAAAAAAAGAATGAAATTCTATCATATGCAGCAACATGGATTGGAGATCATTGTGTTAAGAGAAATAAGCCAGGCACAGGAAGAAAATATCACATGTTCTCATTCATATGTGGGAGCTTAAAAGGTGTATCTTATGGAGACGAAGTAGAGTGGTAGTTATCAGAGGCTGGAAAAGTGGCAGGCAGGGAAGGGAAGGGGTTGATAAATGGGTAAAAATATATAGTTAGACAGAAAGAATAAGTAATATAGTTTGATACCAGAGTAGGATGACTATAGTTAAAAATAATATGTTGTGTATTTCAAAATAGATAGAAGACATTTGAAATGTCCCCAACACCAAAAAATGATAAATGTTTGAGGTGATGACTGTTTTAAATACCCTGATTTGATTATTAGACATTGTACGCATGTATCAAAATACCACATGCACCCCATAAATATGTAAAAATATTTGATTTCATTTTTTAAAGTCACAAAAAAGAATAGAAATGAAAATATTATTTAAATAAAATAACTAGATGCAGAGAATAGCGTCCTTATACTTGGTAGTGGTAAAAATGTAGTCTAACCATTTGGGATTAAATTTAGAGTATAATTTAACCTGAAGAATGACTTCCAGTGAGTTGCACATAGAGATACAACAGTAGAAACAGAATTTCAATATGAAAAAGAGAGTGGTGGTTGAAGACACGGTTCCTGCTTCTGCTAAGATGGATAGATTTATGGCTGGTAAAACATCACTTAAGGGTGTGACAGTGAAGCTGATGAAACATAGGAAATGAAAAAAAAACAAAACAGACAAGGAGTCTGCTGAAGGAGAAGTGCAAGGGATCTGCACCAGCAATGTGGGTGCTCATTTTCCAACACTGATCATAACACATGTATAGCTACTTTTCTAAATAACTCGGTTGAAGGCATGTTTATGAATATAATTTATTATTTTGAGAACAAGTTGGATAAGTTAAATGTTTATATTTATATTCTTACAGGTTGAGTTATTTTATCCGACTGTTTATAGTGAATAGATCAAAGAAATTAAGTTACAGGGATTGGAAAATTTCCTGGCAAGTAAAGGACTCAGTATGAGTGAATTTCTTTCACTCTATTTTTTCTTTCTGTGTCCTATTTTCTTTTCTTTCTTTTATTTTCCTCTTGTTTAAGACACACTGTGCTGTTCTTTAGTAATATGCAATTGAAGACAACTAGAGAATCAGTTAAATGCAAAGTATGGGTGTCTCATACATGTAAAAATACGGTAATCGCTGTAAAATAATCAAATATTTCTTCTGCTTTCCTTCTTGACAAATTCTTCGGGAGATATGTAAATGATTGATTCCTTCTGGTTTATTGCCATTAGGATTGGCTGAGGATTTACTTTTTTAAGGCAGGTATAAATAAGGTAAATCACTTTTCGGAAAAGTTGCAAAGTAAGTTTATAAACTCGAAGTGTGATTCTTCTTTTCCAGATGCCAGCCCAGACATAGAAGTTATACAGGGAAACATACTACATTTTAGGGTCTGCCAAAGTGATCATCTAAGGGAAAATTACCAAACTATAAGTGTAATCAATATTCTAAAATAGTCTTTATGAAAGGCAAGAAAAATGGAATGCATTATAATTTTGTGACACATTCTCTCTCTCTCTCTCTCTCTCTCTCTCTCTCTCATTGAGGGAGAAAGGCAAGTAGAGGTAAATCTGATAATGTGGCTTACATATAAAGTGTTTTTCCTTAGTCTGAGGTAAGATTGATTGTGAGGTTTATTCCTTCTTAGACCATTTCATTCATTTTCATTCTCTACCTACTATTCTTGCTCCTATAACCTTCTGACATTAAGCCTATTTGCCTAAATACACAATTTTCAAACTAAACAGAAAATGATGAGAAAAATCTTTTTTTAATCTATTACTTTTACATCTCTAAATTAACTCACAAAAGAGTTAAAAATCCAAATTCTATTCATTTCTTATGCTATATGGCATCTCTCTGCTTTAATCAGATAATGTACCATTTATGAATTTATAGTTTATTAATTGCTTATTGAATAAATGGATTTGAAATACAACATAATTTATTAGAAATTGAAAATAATATTAAAATGTGGAAATAATCATCTTGTTTGTACTCTTAAAACATATCCATACTTTCTGTACCACGCAACCAAAGCATACAAACCAGGTTTGCTCTGGGCAAGGATTCAGGTATAATAAACTCTAATTATGGCTAGTAGTGAGCACAAAATAGATATTGCACCAAGTAAAAGATTTAAGAACTGTCAGATGTGACATGATAATCTCCAGAATAAAACATTCTTACATTTATGTTAAAACCTCTAGGATTTCTCAATTTGTCATTAGTATTAATAGCAGTTTTTCAGAGCTTAAGATCAGGAAGTCTCTATGTGTTCTGAAAACAAACATCTTGGTGACTGTCTTTTTGAAGTGTTAACCAATGTGACAAACTTAGGGGAAAAAATTCCAATCTATTCAGGTGAGAAATGAATGCATTTTATTAATTTTCAAATTGTGGGGTACAATTCAGGGTTAGGTGTACAAATATTCATTGTGCAGGTACACTTCCCGACGAGATGTGCCCCCTCTTCATCAGGCAGATTCCCACTACTGCCAATCCAACCTCCCTGTCCCCTTATACTCCACAATATTCTGATACTGTCAATCCTTTTATTATAGTATTATGATAGTTGTTCAAGGTCCACTTATGAATGAGAACATGTGATACTCAGTTCTTTGTTTCTGTGAAAGGTCACTCAGTATTATACTCTCTAAGTGCATCCAGGTTGCTGCAAAGTTCATGATTTTATTCTTCTCTATGGCTGCGTAATATTCCATTGTGTATATGTAACACATTTTTTTAACTAGTCCTCTTCTAATGGGCAGAATGGTAGGTCCCATGTCCTTGCTATTGTAAACAATGCTGCAATAAACATACGTGTCCAGGTATCTTTTTTATAGAGTGATTTGAGTTCTTCCGGGTATATTCCCAGTAGGAGGATTGCAGGGTCATATGGAAGGTCAAATTTTTAGAACATTTAGGAATCGCCACACTGTTTTCCACAGAGGCTGTATTAGTTTACACTTCCACCAACAGTGTAGAAGTGTTTCCTTTTCACCACATCCTCTCCAGCATCTGTTATTTTTTGCTATTGATGATGGCCATTCTGACTGGAGTTAGGTGGTATCTCAGTGTAGTTTTAATTTGCATTTCTTTGATGATTAATGAGGCTGAATAGTTTTTCATGTATCTGTTGGCTGCTCGTATATCTTCTTTTGAAAACTGTTTATTCATATCTTTTGCCCACTTTGTAATGGGGTTGCACGTTTTTTTTTTTTTCTTTTCAGCACGTTTGAGTTCCTTGTAGAACCTAGATGTTAGGTCTTTGTGAGACATAGAGTTGGCGAATTTTTTTCCAAGTCTGTAGGCTGTCTCCCTGTTCCCTTGGTGGTATCTTTTGCTTTGCAGAAGCCTGTCAGTTTGATGAGGTCCCACTTGTCTATCTTATTTCTTATGGCATGGTCACTTAGGGTTTTGATCAGGAATTGGTTGCCAGTTCCAATTTCCATAATAGTGTCTCCTGTATTTTCTAAGGATGTTAAACTTTGAAATTTTATGTTTAGGACTCTGATCCATTTAGAATTGATTTTTGTGTATGGTGATAGGTAGGGGTCTTGTTTCAGTCTTCTGCATGTGGTCAGCCAGTTTTCCCAGCACCATTTACTGAATAGGTTCTAGTCTCCCCAGTGGTTCATAGTGGAGGATTTGTCAAAGATGAGTTGGTTGAGAAATAGAGGTTTTGCTCCTGGAATCTCAATTCTATTCCATTGGTCTATGTGCCTGTTCTTGTATCAATTTCAGGTTGTTTTGATTATTGTAGCTTTATAATAGAGTTTAAAGTCTGGGAGTGTGATACCTCCTGCTTTGTTTTCATTTTTATTTTTTGCTGAGGATTGTTTTGGCTATTCACGGTTGTTTATGTTTCCATATCAATTCCTATATTGTTATTTCTAGGTCTGAGAAGAATGTTGCTGGTAATTTGATGGGTATGGCATTAAATCTGTAGATTGCCTTAGGTAAAATGAACATCTTAGCAATGTTGATTCTTCCAATCCATGAACATGGAATATTTTTCTTCTTGTTTGTGTCATCTTCAATTTCCCTGAGCAGTGTTTTGTAGTTTTCATTATAAAGGTCCATCACATCTCTGGTTAGGAAGATGCCAAATTATTTCATTTTTTTGTGACAACTGAGAATGGAATTATGCTTTTTATTTGGGTTTCTGTTTGTTTATTATTTTGCACATTTATTTTATACCCTGGGACTTTGTCAAAGTCCTTTGTAAGTGCAAGGAGGTTTTTGATGGATTTTCTTGAGTTTTCAAGGTATAAAATCATGTCATCTGCAAAGAGGGGATAACTTGATTTCCTCTTTTCCTATTTGGATACCCCTGATTGCCTTCTCTTCTCTGATTTCCCTAGTTAGAACTTCCAGAACTATGTTGAACAGTAGGGGTGAGAGTGGGAATCCTTGTCTTGTTCCAGTTTTCAGGGGAAATTGTTCCAATTTCTGTCTGTTTTAGCAGTATGCTAGCTGTGGGCTTTTATAGAAGGCTCTTACTTTTTGAGGTATGTTCCCCATATGTCTAGATGTTCAAGGGTTTTCATCAAGAAGGGGGGCTGGATTTTATCAAAAGCTTTTCCTCTATCTAATGATATAATCATGTGGTTTTTGTTTTTTACATCTGTTGATGTATTCAATTACATTTATGGTCTTACGAATCTTGAACCAGCCTTGCATCCTGGGGATGAAGCCTACTTGGTCATGATGGATGATTTTTTATATTTGTTGAATCTAGCTTGCTAGGATCTTGTTGAGAATTTGACATCTATGTTCATCAAGGATATTGTCCTGTAATTCTCTCTGTTGCATATTTAGCTGGTTTGGGTATCAATGTGATGTTAGCTTCATGAAATGATTTGGAAAGAGTTCCAGCTTTCTTAATCACCTGGAATACTTTCAATAGGATTGGTGTTAGTTCCTCCTTGTATGTTTTGTGGAATTCTGCTGGAAAGCCATCTGGTCCAGGAATTTTTTATTTTTATTTTATTTTATTTTATTTTATTTTATTTTTGTAGGTAGTTTTCTTATGACACAGTCAATTTCCTGGATTTATAGTGATCTATTTAGGGTCATGATTTCTTCTTGTTTCAACCTGGTGAGGTTGTGTGATGTCAGAAAGTCCTCCATTTCCTTTAGGTTTTCAAGTTTGTTTCCATACAAGTGTACATAGTAGTCTCTGATAATCTTTTATATTTCTCCAGGGCAAATTGTGACTTCATCTTTTGTGTTTCTGATTGAGTTTATTTGAAATTTTTCTCTCTTTATCTTGGTCAGTCTACCTAGGGGACCATCAATCTTGTTTATCCTTTCAAAGAACCAGTTTTTTGTTTCATTGATTTTTTTTTAATATTACCTTTTTTCTTCTATGCCCTGGATTTGGGCTTTTATTCTGGCAATCAGTATTCTTCCACTGAAGTTAGGGTTTTGATGGTCTTGCTTTTCCAGCTTCCTTAGGTAATTTGTTTCCTTAGGTCCATTCTCTTCATATGTGTTTTTAGGGATATGAATTCCCCTCTTACTACTGTTTTCATGCCATGTCAGAGTTTCTGATGAGCTGTTTCTTCATTTTCATTTGTTTCCAGGTATCTTTTAATCTCTATTTGGATTTCCATGTTGTCCCAGTGATTGCTTAGCATCATGTTGTTTAGTGTTCATGTCTTTCTGGATTTGGGGAGAACTTGGTTGGTGTTGATATTTATTTTTATTCCACTGTAGTCTGAGAAGGTGCATGACATCATTTCAATCTTATGAAATTTGTTTATGCTTGATTTATGGCCGAAGGTGTGGTCATTGAGTGAAGTGTTCTGTAGGTATCAATTAAATCCATTTGGTCAAGAGTGACATTGAGGTTCTGGATCTCCTTGATGAATTTTTTTGTCTTAATAATCTGTCTAGGATTGTGAATGGGCTATTAAAATACCCAGCTATGACAGTGTTAGGGTCAATATATTTTTTTAATTTTGCCTAGAAGCTGTTTTATGAAAATTGGTGATCTTATGTTGGGCACATATATGTTTAGGATGGATATTTCTTGTTGATGAATTGAACCTTTTATCATTATATAATGACCTTCTGTATTTTTTTAAATTTTTGATAGCTTAAAGGATATTTTGTCTGATATTAAGATCACAACTCCTGCTTTCTTTTGTGTTCTGTTCACCTGAAATTTTGCTTCCCATTCTGTTCCTTTGAGTCTGTGAGTGTCCTTTCTGGTGAGATGAGTCTCTTGGAGACAATATATTGTTGCCTTATGATATTTTATCCATTTTGCCATTCTATATCTTTTCAGTGGTACATGTAGTCCATTCAGATTCAGGCTAATTATTGAAATATGAGAGTTTATCCCTGTCATGAGGTTCTTATAGAGTAATTGTTGTTCCTGTTTGTTTATTGTCTTTCTTTTGGTTTTGGGTTGATTCATGTATGTTTTCAATCTTTTTCCTGCACTCTTATGAAGAATGTCATTATTCTGTTTTCCTTTTCTTCTGTGTTTAATACTTCCTTAAGTGCTTCCTGTAGAGCTGGTCTAGAGGCAGCGTTAAGTTCTTAGGGATTGAATGTCTGGGAAAGATTTTAATTCTCCCTCACTGATAAAGCTTAGCTTAGCTTAACTGGGTAGGTTATTCTTGGTTGAAATTGTTTATCTTTGAGAACTTTGAAGATTGGGCTCCAAGCTCTCCTAGCTTGAAGCATTTGTGTAGATAAATCTGCTGCTATTCTAATTGGTCTTCCCCAGTAGGTAGTCTGATCTTTTTCTCTTGTTGCCTTTAGAATTTTCTTTATACCTACTTTGTTTAGGAGAATTATTGTGTCTGAGAGTTGGTCTTATCATTTCTTGTCTTGCAGGGGTTCTCTGAATCTCTTGTCTTTGAATTTTCACATCACTGATGAGATGAGGGAGTTGTCTTGAATAATTTTATGGAGTGTTTGTTCCAGGGTGGTCTCTGTCTCTCTTTCTGCCTTAGGAAGTCCAACTACTCTTAGGTCCAGTCTCTTGAAATAATCATTCATCTCTTGAAGGGTTTTTTCTGCCTTTTTTTTATAGTCAAAATTTTTTATTTTGATATTGTGGGGTACAGTCAAGGGTTAGGTATACAAATATGCTTCATTCAGGCCCCCTTGTTGATAATTGGTGTCTCCCCGTCTCCAGACAGATGATTACTACCATTAGTCCCATCTCCCCCCCATAGTTTCCCAACACTGTCAGTCATTTTCTTATAGTAATGCATTGGATGATCAAGGTCCACTATATGAGTGAGAATATGTGGTACTCAGATCTTTGTTTCTGTGAGAGGTCAATTAGTATTATAGACTCTAGCTCCATCCAGGTTGCTGCAAAATTCATGATTTTGTTCTTTTTTATGGCTGCATAGTATTCCATCGTGTATATGTACCACATTTTTTTAATCCAGTCCTCTTTTGATGGACAGCATAGTTGGTTCCAGGTTCTTGCTATTGTGAACAATGCTGCAATAAACATTCGCATGCAGGTGTCTTTTTTATAGAGTGATATGAGTTCTTCAGGGTATATTCCCAGTAGGGGGATTGAGGGTCATATGGGAGGTTGATGTTTAGAGATTTTAGGAATCACCACACTGCTTTCCACAGAGGTTGCACTAGTTTACAGTCCCACCAACAGTGTAGAAGTGTTCCCTTTTTGCCACACCCTCTCCAGCAGCTGTTATTTTTTGAGTTGTTGATCATTGCCATTCTGACTGGAGTTAGGTGGTATATCCGTGTGGTTTTGATTTGCATCTCCCTGAGGATTAATGAGGTTGAGCATTTCTTCATGTGTCTGTTAGCTGCTTGGATGTCTTCCTTTGTGAAGTGTCTGTTCATATCTTTTGCCCACTTTATAATGGGGTTGTTTGTTTTTTTCTTTTCAGCACGTTTGAGTTCCTTGGAGATCCAGGATGTTAAGCCTTTGTCAGACCTGGAGTTGGCAAATACTTTTTCCCAGTCTGTAGGTTGTCTTCCTGCTCTCTTGATGGTTTCTTTGGTTTTGCAGAAGCTTATCAGTTTCATGAGGTCCCACTTGTCTATCTTATCCCTTATGGCCTGTGGGTTTCAAGTTTTGTTCAGGAATTGGATGCCAGTTCCAATTTTCATGAGAGTATGTCCTTCATTTTCTATGGTTCTTATGGTTTGAGGTTTTATATTTAGGTCCCTGATCCATTTGAAGTTAATTTTTGTGTATAAGGATAGATAGGGGTCCTGTTTCAATCTTCTGCATGTGGTCAGCCAGTTTTCCCAGCACCATTTACTGAATAGGTTCTCCTCTCCCCAGTGGTAGGTGGTGGAGGCTTTGTCAAAGATGAGTTGGTTGAGAAATTGAGGTTTTGTCTCTGGTATCTCATTCTATTCCATTGGTCTATATGCCTGTTCCTATACCAATACCAAGCTGTTTTGATGATTGTAGCTTTATAGTAAAGTTTGAAGTCTGGTAATGTGATACAACCTGCTTTGCTTTTTTTTTTTTTGCTGAGGATTGTTCTGGCAATTCTTGGTCATTTGTGTTTCCATATGAATTCCTGTATTGTTTTTTCTAGGTCTGAGAAGAATGTTGCTGGTAATTTGATGGGTATTGCATTGAATTTGTAGATTGCCTTAGGTAAGATGGACATCTTCACAATGTTGATTCTTCCGATCCATGAGCATGGGATATTTTTCCACTTGTTTGTGTCATCTTTGATTTCTTTGAGCAGAGTTTTATAGTTTTCATTGTAAAGATCTTTCACGTCTCTGGTTAGGAAGATGCCAATGTATTTCATTTTTTTTGTGGACATTTTGAATGGAATTGTGCTTCTTATTTGGGTTTCTGTTTGTTTATTCTTGGTGTAAAAAAATGCGATTGTCTTTTGCACATTTATTTTATATCCTGAGACTTTGCCGAAGGCCTTTATCAGTGTAGGAGGTTTTTGACAGATTCTCTTGAGTTTTCAAGGTATACAATCATGTCATCTGCAAAGAGAGATACTTTATCTTCCTCTTTTCCTATTTGGATACCCCTGATTGCCTTCTCTTCTCTGATCGCTCTAGCCAGGACTTCCAATACTATATTG
>NW_007026155.1:53182-54699 GCF_000164805.1 Carlito syrichta
TTTACTACTTTGAGGTATGTTCCCTGTATGCCTAGATGTTCAAGGGTTTTTATCAAGAAATGGTGCTGGATCTTATTAAAAGCTTTTTCTCATCTAATGATATAATCCTGTGGTTTTTGTTTTGACATCTGTTGATGTATTTAATTACATTTATTGTTTTATGGATGTTGAACCAGCTTTGCATCCCAGGGATGAATCCTACTTGGTCATAATGAGTGATTTTTGAGATGTGTTGTTGAATCCAGTTTGCTAGGATCTTGTTGAGAATTTTAACGTCTATGTTCATCAATGATATTGGCCTGTAGTTCTCTTTATTTGTTGGATTTTTACCTGGCTTGGTTATCAGTGTGATGTTAGCTACATAAAATGATTTGAGGAGGGTTCCATCTTTCTCGATCGCCTGAAATAGCTTCAGTAGGATTGGAATCAGTTCCTCCTTAAATGTCTTGTAGAATTCTGCTGGAAAGTCATCTGGACCAGGGCTTGTTTTTGTAGGTAGTTTTCTTATTACATTATCAATTTCCTTGATTGTTATTGGTCTATTTAGGGTCTCAATTTCTTCTTGTTTTAACCTAGGCAGGTTGTGTCATGACAGAAAGTCCTCCATTTCCTTGAGGTTTTCAAGTCTGTTTCCATACAAGTGTACATAGTAGTCTCTGATGATCTTTTGTATTTCTTCAGGGTCAGATGTGACTTCATCTTTTGTGTTTCTGATTGTGCTTGTTTGGGTTTTTTCTTTCTTTTTCTTGGTCAGTCTAGCTAGGGGACCATCGATCTTGTTTATCCTTTTGAAGAACCAGCTTTTTGTTTCATTGATTTTTTGTATTGTCTTTTTGTCTTCTGTGTCCTGGATTTGGGCTTTTATTTTGGTGATCTGGATTCTTCTGCTGAAATTAGGGTTTTTGTGATCTTGCTTTTCCAGCTTCCTTAGGTGGCTTCTTAGGCTATTAATTTGTACTCCTTCCAATTTCTTCATATGTGTTTTTAGGGATATAAATTCCCCTCTTACTACAGCTTTTAAGGCATCACAGAGGTTTTGGTAAGATATTTCTTCATTTTCATTGGTTTCCGGTACCTTTTGATCTCCATTTTGATTTCATCATTGATCCAGGAGTTGTTTAGCATCATGCTGTTTAGTGTCCATGTCTTTGTGGGTTTTGGGGGGATTTTGTTGGTGTCAATGTTTATTTTTATTCCACTGTGGTCCGAGAAAGTGCATGGTAGAATTTCAGTCTTTTTAAATTTCTTATGCTTGATTTATGGCCAATTATGTGGTCGATCTTGGAATATGTCCTGTGCGGTGATGAGTAGAATGTGTATTCTCTGGTCTTTGGATGGAGTGTTCTGTAGGTATCAATTAAGTCCATTTGGTCCAGAGTCACATTGAGGTTCCAAATCTCGTTGCTGATTCTTTGTCCTGATGATCTGTCGAGGATTGTGAGTGGGGTATTAAAGTCCCCAGTTATGATGGTGTTAGAATCATTATCTTTCTTTAGTTTCCTATGAGTTGCTTTGTA
>NW_007026156.1:0-757 GCF_000164805.1 Carlito syrichta
AGGAGGGAGCTGTCTTCCCCAGGACCTTACACAACCCCACACAACTCCCCAGTAGCCCAAAGTTGGAGCCTGGATTTCACAGTAAGACCCAGGAAAATGGATCATTTGAGCTAGCAGACAGGTCAATGCCCCTGCAGAGAATTAAATGTGCAGACACCTCCTCCCACAGCTAATACCCACTGGGAGGGAGGACTAAGAGGACACAATTTATATCAAGTCACTGGACACTGTTTTCTCTAATCCTCCATTACTTAACACAAGAATAAAATGGCTATTCTTTGGGTATGAATGAAACGAAAACCTTGGCAACTTACAAAAGTAAAACCAAACATCGCTTCAGATGCCAAAAACGATTTCAACTTAATTTTTGCATATGCTCAAAACTGCACACTCACCCACGAGGAGACCTCCTCATCCCATGCAATCCCTATTGCTTGGGTTATTTTGATGTGCTAAACATGGCTTTACAGGATTCCCTCTGAAAAACTTGGATACAATTACCTCAGCTCTGCTAGAAAGAGAGAAAAACCAAGTCTTCCAGACTTGACTGAAAAGTTGAAGAGTACACAGGAGTGGGGCCAGTGGCCAGGAAGAGGAGTCCCACTAAGCCAGGCTAAGCCACTGGGACCCTCAGGCCTGCCCTGACTCCCGGGCCACCCTGGCCATCTTGTCCCCACCTCCAGCACATGCAAGGAGTCCTGCCCTGCTTCTGCTGCTGCTCTCCACTCCTGCTGCAACACGTTCCTGACCCAGCCCT
>NW_007026157.1:0-1092 GCF_000164805.1 Carlito syrichta
CAGGTATCTTTTTTGTAGAATAATTTGAGTTCCTTCGGGTATATTCCCAATAGGGGAATTGCTGGGTTATATGGAAGGTCAATTTCTAGTTCTTTCAGAAATCACCGCACTGTCTTCCAAAGAGGTTGTAGTAGTCTGCATTCCCACCAGCAGTGTAGAAGTGTTCCTTTTTCTCCACATCCTCGCCAGCACCTGTTGTTGTTTGTTTTATTAATGATGGTCATTCTTACTGTGGTTAAGTGGTATCGCAATGTGGTTTTGATTTGCATTTACCTGATGATGAGTGAGGTTGAGCACTTTTTCATGTGTCTGTTGGCTGCCCATTTATCTTCTTTTGAGAAGTGTTTTTCATGTCTTTTGTTCACTTTTTAAAGGGGCTGTTTGTGTTTTTCCTTTTGGCGCGTTTGAGTTCCTTATAGATCCTAGATTTTAGACCTTTGTCAGATATACAGCTGGCAAATATTTTTTCCCATTCTGCGGGCTGTCTCCCTGCTCTCTTAATAGTTTCTTTTGCTTTGCAGAAGCTCGTTAATTTGATGAGGCCCCACTTGTCTATCTTATTTCTTAAGGTATTGGCCTTTAGGGTTCTGAATACGAATTGGTTTCCAGTTCCAATTTCCATAAGGGTATCTCCTGCACTTTCTAAGATTCTTATAGTTTGAGGTTTTACATTTAGGTCTTTGGTCCATTTAGAGTTAATTTTTGTGTATGGTGGTAGGTAGGGGTCCTGTTTCAATCTTTTGTGTGTGGTCAGCCAGTTTTCCCAGCACCATTTACTGAATAGGTTCTCCTCTCCCCAGTGGTTGTTGTTGGAGGCTTTGTCAAAGATGAGTTGGTTGAAGAATTGAGACTATGCGTCCGGAATCTCTATCCTGTTCCATTGGTCTATGTGCCTGTTTTTGTATCAATACCAGGCTATTTTGATTACTGTAACCTTATAGTAAAGTTTAAAGTCTGGAAGTGTGTTACCCCTGCTTTGTTTCTTCTGCTAAGGATTGTTTTAGCTATTCGTGGTTGTTTATGTTGCCATATGAATTTCTGTATTGTCATGTCCAGGTCTGAGAAGAATGATGTTGGTGACTTAAGGGTATT
>NW_007026158.1:0-727 GCF_000164805.1 Carlito syrichta
ATTTACTTATAAGTTTACTGCCATGTATGCACACTGGTCACTAATCACACACCAATATTATAGGTATAACTGATATCCTATGTCAGAGGCGATCTTCCAGATGGGCCTTTACAGGCCTCAGCCATGTAGCTATAGATGTTGGCTCCCAACAGACCTGCTTGTTTCCATGACATGCTTACATCTTTTAAATTAAAAATTAGCCTTTTAGGCAATCTACAGATACATTGAAATAACCATTAAGTTAACATCATTTTCTCAGTCAAGGAAATTACAATAAAGAATTCATATAAGCCGGGCTCGGTGGCTCAGCCTGTAATCCCGCGCCTTTTGGAGGCTGAGGTGAGTGGATGGCCTGAGCCTGCGGGTTCGAGACCCTTCTGGGCAGGCAAGACCTCATCTCTACAATAAATAATAAAAAAAAATTAGCCGGGCGTGGTAGCGCATGCCTGTAATTCCAGCTACTCGGAAGGCTGAGGCGGAAGGATCACTGGAGCCCAGCAGGCGAGGCTGCAGTGGCTGGGAGCGGCCACTGCACTCCAGTCTGGGCGATGGAGTGAGACTCCAACTAAAAAAAAAAAAAAAAGAATTCATATATAACCATAAACAATCATAAATAACCAAAACAATCCATATCAAAAGAAACAAAGCAGTGCTATCGCCGTCCTAGACTTCAAACTTTACTATATGTTTACAGTAATCAAACAGTCTGGTATTGGTACACAAATAG
>NW_007026159.1:0-807 GCF_000164805.1 Carlito syrichta
ATTTTTGGACATAGAAATACAGTAAGGGGAATGAAAAGATTTTTTTTATTGAGAATATTTTTGAAGAAGACACACACACAAAATTTACGATGAAATTTCCAGTGTATTAAATGACAGTTTCAGCTACCCCAGAGCAAAGGAATCACGGAGGAGCCATTCCACTCCAAACATTTGTAGCTACAACTGTAGGAATTTGACATGCCAAAAGTTCCCTGCCTCTGACCATTCTTTCCCAACTATCTGTCCTGAGTTGTAGCAGGCTGATCAAAAATGTATACCCAACATAGTGTTTATCCTTATTTTTTTCTGTGTCCGATTATCCAGGTTATGTTTCCTTCAAAGTTCTCAATCTTGTCTAGGGTGTGCTCACCTCTTCTGCATTTTAGCATCTTCTAGGCTCTGAGCAGGCATCCTTATCCTGAACAGACCCAGTGCAGAAACCCAGAGAATCTGGAAAGCATTTCCAATTGAAATTCTGGCTGCCGATATATACCCAACAAAGAAGCCTACATGCACAGAGTCCAAGGACGCCAGCTGTGATAGTACTTGCCTGATTCAGGTTTTTTCAATTATTTGATAGTCTCAGCCTTCAGAAGCCAGTTTGCACTGAGAATCATTTCTTTTAATCCAGTGAAAAATCTTCACCTTTTCATCAAATGCTCAGTTACCTTTACTCATAATAAATCTCTTTGTGTTTAAGCTATTTGGGTGTTCTGTTTTTATGTACAGACCTCCACCCACACTCTACAACCAGATAATTATTGGCTTAGATAGTTCTTTGTGCCACAGTTTCCCATCGAGAACTAA
>NW_007026160.1:0-767 GCF_000164805.1 Carlito syrichta
CTTTTCTATGTGTGGGCTATACTTAAATATAGCAACAACAAAAACACACCTGCATTGAAAAAACCTTTTTTAAAGTCTCTTCAAATCCAATTAGGAAGAGCTCTGACAGAAATACTCTTTCTTATTATGTGCTTTGGAATCAATGAGTCCATGGCTGGAAATAATGGTACCATGCCATGATTTTCTATAAGGTCCTGTAAGAGAATCACTTAGCCTGAGCTGAAAAATGTCTAAAGAGTGAGAAGGCTCACTTCACACCTCCAGGTCCCTGCAGACAGCTTTGTTACAATACTTCTTGCTCATCTGAAGCCTCTGTAAATGGCTCCATTATCATACTCTCTCACACATCACTGTCTTTTCAGTTCTCTGTCAGCCAGCAATCTACATGGCCTTGTATTAAATGATATAAAGGCCCTGTCCACTCAGCCCCTCCCCCAAAAAAGTAAACACCAGTCTACCTGGAAGGCAAATCCCCAGTCAAAATAAGGGCACTATATCAAACTTAATGATATCATCAAGATCACCCCCATACCCTATTAAAAAGAGGGCAAACGACATGAACAGACATCTCTCAAAAGAAGATCTACAGATGGCCAACAAACATGAAAAAGTGTTCAACATCACTCATCACCAGGGATATGCAAATTAAAAACCACAATGAAATACCACCTCACATCAGTCAGAATGGCCATGATTAAAAACTCATAAAATAGATGCCGACATGGATGCGGAGAAAAAGGAATACTAACACTGTTGATGGAAGTGTA
>NW_007026161.1:0-730 GCF_000164805.1 Carlito syrichta
CAGGAGAAAAAAATGACTATTAACATGACAAAATAAGCATCATGTTTGTGTCATTCTTCAACATTTAATCGAGCAGAGTAAAATAATTTCATTATAACAGTCATTTAATACAGTCATCTAAAGATATATATATATATATATATATATACACTAATATATATATTAGTATAAAGATGCGGGGTACAATTTAGGGTTTTGTGTACAAATTTGATTATGCAGGTACCCTTGTTGATGAGGTATGTCTCTCCCTCCCCTAGCAGTTTCCCTCAACTACCAATCACACACCCTCTCCTCTGACAGTTTTCCAATTCTGCCAGTCCCTTTCTTCTAGTATTAAAATTGTTCAAGGTCCACTCATAAATGAGAATATAGGGTACTCTGTTCATTGTTTCTGTGATATATCAGTGAGTTTGATCGACTCCAGATACATCCAAGTGGCTGTGAAGTCCATATGTTTGTCCTTCTTTATGGCTACATAATATTCCATTTTGAATATGTACCACATTTTTTAATGCAGTCCAGCTTGATGGGCAACATGGTTGGTTTCATGTTTTTGCTATTATGAATAGAGCTGCAACAAACATATATGTGCAGGTATCTTTTTTTGTAGAATGAGTTGAGTTCTTCTGGGTATATTTCCAATAGTGGAAATGCTCAGTCATGTGGAAGTCAATTTCTAGTTCTTTCAGAATCACACACTGTCTCCCAAAGAGGTTGTACTAGCTTGCAT
>NW_007026162.1:0-639 GCF_000164805.1 Carlito syrichta
CCCCTAATACATCAGCAACTTTTGGGACTCAGCCAATAAAAACTTACAGAAAAAGATTTTTTTTTTCCTTCAAGTCTTTCTAAGGCATGTTACAATTTTTGACTTTAAGATATGTATGTGAATTGTAAATAAGAATAACAAAAGTGATAAAAATAAGAAAATATAGAGAAGTATAGAAAAGAGAACAAAATTGAATCTTAATTTCACAACTCAGAGCTAACCCCTGTTATTTTCTCCTTCCCTTCCTCTTCCCTTCCCTCCCTTCCCTCTTTAATAATTTGTCTCTGCCTCCCAGAGTCAAAGTTCACAAACTATGACCTGGAACAAGTTATATTCCTTCATATAGAATATACCTATCTCACAAAATTATTGTGGGGATAAGTTATCATAAATAAATTTGAGGATAGTGCTCAGCAAATAAGATGTGCTGTTTACTCTATATTAACACTTTAGACAACTGAATTTTACCATACATAGTATTTTCCTATATAATTGCCTCAGGAAAAATATCATCATCAAGAATTTCCAACTTCAATTAATACATTTCTACAACATGTTAAGTGTGTAAACGGTACTACTCAAACACACACACACACACACACACACACACACACACACACACACACACACACACGCAAA
>NW_007026163.1:0-348 GCF_000164805.1 Carlito syrichta
GGCTGTATGAAGCCTCATGTGAGTTTATCCTACATTAGCACCTTTCTCCAGTCACTTAGGTTACAGAAAGGAATATATATACATTATGCATATGTTCATAAATAGATATCTGTATCTATATCTATCTATCTATCTATCTATCTATCTATCTATCTATCTATCAACTGTAAAAAAGAATGTTTTCCAGAGGTTGTACAAGTTTGCATTCCCACCAGCAGTGTAGAAGCATTCCTTTTTCTCCACATCCTTGCCAGTATCTGTTGTTGTTTGTTTTATTAACGATGGCCATTCTTACAGGGGTTAGGTGGTATCTCAATGTGGTTTTGATTTGCATTTCTCTGATGATGA
>NW_007026164.1:0-776 GCF_000164805.1 Carlito syrichta
CCTGTCGTGCCTGTTCCCCAACTCCAACTTCCTGCTCATGGTACATGATGGCCGGGCCTCCGTGCACTCCATGATCATATGCAAGGTTACCATCACTGGCTTCAACCTCAGCAACTACCACGACTGCCTCAAGTAGAACAAACCATCAGGGTTATGTATGCACAGTGCATGGAGGTGGGCAGAGACAAGTGTCTGCCCTTGTACTACAAGCAGCTGGTGTTGCACCTGCGGCACTTCCTCAAGCTCATCCTTCACTTCCTGGGCATCGCCTGGAGTGATACTGTTTTGCACCACGAGGACCACATTGGCAAGCTTGGTGATGTTTCTCTGTCCAAGACAGGTCATCAAGTCTGGTCATCAAGACTGTGAACTTGGAAGCACTCTCCAAGTGGACTGGCCACATCCCTAGGGATGTGGTGGGGGACGTGACCCAGATCAACCCCATGCTGGCTTGACGTAGCTATGAGCCCTATGCAAACTCACCTAAGGCAACCCTGACCCCATTGTCATCAATAACATACACTGGGTCTTGAAAGGTTACTATAAAACACCAATTTGAACGTATATTTTTAGGTGAACCAGAACAGCATCTCCTTCCACTTAGAAAACTCATGATTTCCAGATCTCTGCAAATGGCTTTGTTACCAAGAAGAGGAGAAACTTCATTCAAGTGGAAATTGAACCTCTAATTCAGCATACTGCCTGCTATTAATTGCCAAAACAGGACTGCTAATGAGGACCTATTTGTATATGTTTGCAAAGCTGAATCATTGAAA
>NW_007026165.1:0-1280 GCF_000164805.1 Carlito syrichta
CCATTGTACATTTGTTTTCAACTTTGACACTACTACATTACTCACATAAAAGCTTAATGTTTTATTCTGCATAAATTGGAACATGTTGAGATTCCAGGCGTGTATCATCCTAAGTCAACTAAACATTGAGGATCAGAGTACCTATGTGGCTATTCAGAAGACAGAATGCATAATCAATCTTAACAATTTCAGAAGAAAAACTGTATAATAATTTAACATATCTTTGTCCTTTCTTAAAACTTTTGTCCATATTCTTGGGACACGCTGTATTTTCTGCTAGTGAATTTTAATTTAAACTTACAGATATGCAATCCCTACTCCAAAGTTTCCCCCACGTATTTGAAGGAAGTATTTGGACTCCTCATTCATATAAAAATTTAGATAATCGAAAATTCTAGAAAACTGACTTTGATGTTAGTGAAGCAATGTTCAAATCCTGAGAGACAAACGGCTCAAAGGCTGGAAAATAATATGATAAACATCCAGAAGTGTCTAAACCAAAGAAAGTGATGAAATATTATTAGCTAGTGCCATGACCAAACTCCAACAAGTCTTGGTGACCATAGTAATAAAACACTACATTGTGGGGAACTCCCTCAGGGACCTCACACTGTGGGAGCTTTTCGGGCCTCTCAATAACTTCTGCTTGCAAACAAAAAGACTACATTGCCCAGTGGATTCTTGAATGGCCACTTACCCGTGGAGACGTTTTTGGATAGGTGTGAACACCTTCCTGCCTTCAATTTTTGGGAATGAAAATCCACCATGTCTTCCGCTTTTGTCAGAGCACTGCACAAAAATCCTTGATCCTGAAGGCTTGCTCAGTAGACAAGGACCCGCCCATTATGATGTAAAAGTTCTGAGGCTAATGTCATGAATGGCAATCTGACATGCTTGTTTTCCTGACTTTGCTTCCATCTTTTAATTTAAAAAGTAGCCGTTAAGGCAAATGAGTGATACAGGCAAGATACCAATAAGTTAACATCATTCTTCTCTGACCTGGAAATTACAATAGTGAATTCATATGAAATTTAAGACAATCATGAAGAGCCTAAAGAATCCTTATCAAAAGATACAAAGCAGGAACTATCACTTTCCGCATTTGAAACTTTAGTATAAGTTTACAATAATAAAAACAGCCTGGTTTTGGTACTGGAAAAGGTCTATAGGGTAATGGGTCAGGACAGAGAGTGAACTCCTCAAATTCTCACCCAATTCATCTTGGAAAGTACCTCCAGGACCCACTGGGGAATGAAGAACATATTCAGTACATGTTGCTG
>NW_007026166.1:0-839 GCF_000164805.1 Carlito syrichta
CCCGGACCCAGCACCCCAGGCCTCGTGCATTTTCACACTCCCAGCACCCAGGGCTCTCTCCTTGAGCTGGGACAGTCATTTTCTCCTGCCCTCAGACATTAAAGCTACTAGTTCTTGGGCCTTTGGACATTGAGACATGCACCAACACCTCACCCTTGCCCCCTTGTAAGTGCCTCAGACCTTCAATCTCTGAATAAGAATTGCACCATTAGCTGCTTAGGTTCTCAGGCCTTCAGACTCATACTGAGTTGCACCACTGGCTTTCCCGGTTCTTCACCTGGTTTATATCATGGGACTTCTCAGCCTCCGTAATGGCATGAGTCATTCTTGTAATAAATCCTCTAATATATATGTACATATGTCCTATTGGTACTGTTTCTCTGGAGAACCCTCACTCATTCTGATTTAGTACCAAGAGTGACTCTAGAACAGAATTTCTTTTTGACTTGAAGTCTCACTCTGTCACCCAGACTGGAGTGCAGTGGCACA
Source organism: Carlito syrichta (assembly GCF_000164805.1). Lineage (NCBI taxonomy): Eukaryota > Metazoa > Chordata > Mammalia > Primates > Tarsiidae > Carlito > Carlito syrichta. The sequence continues at coordinate 490 of NW_007026166.1, forward strand.
CTCCCAGCCACCACAGCCTCCACCTGCTGGGCTCCAATGATCCTTCTGCCTCAGCCTTCCAACTAGCTGGAACTACAGGCGTGTGCTACCACGTCCGGCTAATTTTTTGCTTAATTGTAGAGATGAGGTATCGCCAAGTTGCCCAGACAGGCCTCGAGCCCGCGGGCTCAGGCTCCCAAAGACGGGATTACAGACCGAACATCTCAGCCTCCCAAAGCATGGCATTACAAGCTGAGCCACTGAGCCTGACTAGAACAGAATTTTAAGATGAGTTTTTTTCTGAATTGGACATGGAGTTTCTGGAAAGAGTTTTCTCATCAGATTATATTTAAAATGCAAAAGAGCACTGA
>NW_007026167.1:0-731 GCF_000164805.1 Carlito syrichta
TTCATTAGCTATCCAGCTGGCTAGCCAACTGACTTAACTTGGTCACTAACTAGCCAGACAGATGGTTATACAACTGACTTAAATAACTGTCTTAACTAGCTGGCCTGCTATCTAGCCAGTTAAATTAACTAGCTTGCTACATAGCTAGCCAGCTGGCTATCCAGCTGAATAAACTAGGTGAGTTATATAGCTAGCCAGCTGCCTAGCCAGCTAACTTAACTAGCAGACTACCTAGGGATCCATATAGCTAGTAAACTGATTTAACTAGATGACTAAACTAGATAACCTGCTGGGTAGACAACTGACATAACTAGCTAGCTAACTAGATAGCAAACTGGCTAGCCAGCTGACAAGTAGCTCTCTACCTCTCTAGCCAACAGGATACCAAGTGACTTAACTAGTTGACTTCATTAGTTAGCCAACTGGCTAGGAAACAGACTTAATTATTTCACTACCTAGCTACAGAGCTGGCTAGCCAGCTGACTTAACTAGCTGTCTTTACTAGCTTTCCTGCTTTCTAGCCAGTTGAATTAGCTAGCTTGCTACATTACTAGTCAACTGGCTATCCAACTGAATTACCTAGGTGACTTTGCTAGCTAGCCAGCTGTGTATCCAGCAGACTTAACTAGCAAGCTTCCTAGTTAGCCAGCTGGCTAGTCAGTTGAATTAACTAGGTGACTTAACTAGCTAGTAAGCTGACTAGACAGCAGACATAAAGAGCTAGCTACCTA
>NW_007026168.1:0-781 GCF_000164805.1 Carlito syrichta
GAGGGCATTTGATAATATGTGTGAAAGGCCTTTAAAAAGTGTATTCCTTTTGAGCCACTGACTCCGTTTCTAGGACTTTGGAATAGTTATACACTGGGAAAGTATTCAGCCATTAAAAATCACACATCTGAATGATATTAAATAGTATTTAATGGCAAGATATTTAAGACATACTACAAGATATACCATGATATAAGTGCCATTTACTTACGTGTGTCTCTCAGAACACTAATTATATATAATGTATGCAGGAAAATGTTCTATCACTCAAAATGTTTGGGGAATTTTGCACTCTTATCCTTGTTTTGGAAATGACTGATAATATCAGAACATTAGGTGGGTGCAGTGGCTTATACTTGTAATCCCAGAAACTCCTGAGGCTGAGGCAGGAGGATTGCTTTAGCCCATGAAGTTTGAGGCTACAGTGAGTTATGTCATATATCACTGCACACCAGCCTGGGTGACAGAGCCAGATCCAATCTTGGATGAAGGTAAAGAGAAAGAAAGAAAGAAAGGAAGGAAGGAAGGAAGGAAGGAAAGAAGGAAGGAAGGAAGGAAGGAAGGAAGGAAGGAAGGAGAGAGAAAGAGAGAAAGGAAGGAAGGAAGAAAGAAGGGAGGGAGGGAAAGGAAGAGAGAGAAAGATAGGGAAGAAGAGAGAGAGAAAAAACAGAGGAAGAAACAAAGAAAGAAAGATCTTGTTAAATGAAAAGTATGATATAAAAAAAAAAGACAGAGCTTGACCCTAGGGGTCACATTTACATGTGTATCTCACATATAAATA
>NW_007026169.1:0-744 GCF_000164805.1 Carlito syrichta
CTCAGAGAGGCGCTCAAGGTCTCACATCTACTAGCTGGTCTGTCTGAACTCCAAATCCCATGTTCCTTCCGGAGTATATGTGGCTTCTTCAAATTTAATAATCCTATCTGGTGCTTGCTTCGGCAGCATGTATGCTAAAATTGGAACAATACAGAGAAGTTAGTATGGCCAAAGTAACAAAAACAAAAATATAATAATCATATCCAAAACGTAAAATGTTGAAAACAGACAGTGTTTCTCAAAGTCTTCTGGAAGATGTGCATTTCTCTGGGATCAAATGCATCGACCTCCTAAAATGCCGAATATATTTGCTTTTGGTGGGATTATAGTCACTCGGGTTTACCCAGGCATCAGGCTGCTCAGAAATTATGATGAGCCGTTGTGTGTGTATTTAATAAAAGCAGGAAAGTGACCAAGCTTGGTGGCTCATGCCTGTAATCCCCCCACATTGGGAGACTGAGGTGGGAGAGTTGCTTGCGACCAGGAGTTCTAGACCAGCCTGGACAACATGGAGAGACCTCGTTTCTAGAAAAAAATTTTAAAAATTAGCTGGGTGTGGTGGCAAATGCATGTAGTACCAGCAACTTGGGAGGCTGAGGCAGAAAGATCACTTGAGCCCTTAAGTTTGAGGTTGCAGAGAGCTACGATCACACCACTACACTCCAGCCTGTATCACAGAGCAAGACCCTGTCTCTCAAGAAATAGAAAACAAATTAATTATCATGGAATCAATACAGCAGGTTT
>NW_007026170.1:0-588 GCF_000164805.1 Carlito syrichta
CGAACCCGTTAGCATGACAGTACCAGTTAGCATTGTTGTGAGAGACTGCGTTCAGCTTCAGTGAATTTTTTTTTTAGATTTTTTCATTTCATGATGGTGATTTATAAATTATCTGCTCCCACTGGGCTGAGTGTTCAGCAGTTTTTGACCAAAAACAGCATGACTCTCCATTTCCCATTCTCCCTATTCACCTTTTCTCACCCCAAGCAGCTTTTTGTGTGTTTGTTTTCCCTGAAAACTATCAAAGGGAACAGTTTGCCTATGTAGAAGAAGTGAAACCAAAAAAGGCAGAATCACTAAAAAACATCAAAATTGATGAGTTCAAAAATTGTTCTGAGCAGTGGAAAAAGCATCTCATAATTGTATTGCATCAAATGGAGGGTACTTTGTTGGTGATGGGAGTTAAAAATGGAAAAATACACAGTTTTTAAATAAATAAATTCCAGTTATTTTGGTCCAGAGAGAAGAGGTGGGGGGGAAGAGACAGAGAGAGAGAGAGAGAGAGAGAGAGAGAGAGAGAGAGAGAGAGAGAGAGAGAGAGAGAGACTGACACATAAAAAGAGTTTTATAGTGAGGGATTGATCATAA
>NW_007026171.1:0-603 GCF_000164805.1 Carlito syrichta
CCCCCCACCAGCGCTCCCGCTGCCGCCGCCGCCGCCGCCGCGGCCGCCGCGGCCTCTGGCACAGGTAGCTCATCACAACCCGGCCGGAGGAGATCCACACCAAACCGCTTCAGGGAAGATCTGCTGGGATCGCTGCCACCGCTCCTGCGACGAAGACTGTCCTGCCCACCCGGCGTGGGGCTCCTGTTGCCTGCTCGGAGGCAGGCAGCCATCTTGTTCCTGTCCGGCCCCACCCCCTCTGGGGCGAGCAGATGAGATAGCACCACCTGCTGGCGATTCAAGGTAACAACACCGAAACGGGAGAAACAAGCTTGATAAAGACATAGACCAAACTTCTGAACCGAGGTTAATCTGAACTGTCCTTCACAGCAGATCAGGGGAACTGACCCTAACTGCAAACTAATTTACCAGCTTGAAAAAAAAATGAGAAATCAGACCTGAAAGGACATTGGACTTATACGAAATGTCTCAGAGTGTGCTTTCATTGATTCTATTAGTTTAATGACTTTAATTCTATTCCTACTGTATTTGTTCCCTTTTTTCTCTTTTTCCTTTTCCTTTTTCTTCTCTTTTATTCTGTCTTGTGAACCATGTCTTTGTATA
>NW_007026172.1:0-840 GCF_000164805.1 Carlito syrichta
TTCTTTGTCTGTTGGGAGTCAGCCTTGGAGGTCTGCCTGACTGACAAAGTCAAGGTGTGCTGAGGACCCCCAGCTGCAAAGCGAGTCCAGACAGCTGAGGCCCTTCTGTCTTCTGTCTTTGCTGTAGATATAGCTGAATAAATTCTGTGCAGTCGTGGAAGAAGAAGATGGCATGTTTATGCAAAGAATCACAGCTAACCTGGAAATGTCATGGTTCATTTTTCCATTTCCCACTATGCTGTTTGACCTTTCCTAACATATGCAAGGGTTAAACTCTGAAGCACATCAAGAATGTTTTCTTTCACTTGGTTATAAGTTACTAGTTATTGCTTAAATAATAAATGATATAAGTATATTCACTTCTTATTTGATGTAGAATTATGTAGTTTAGTGTTTAGACATAAGGTTTTTTAGAAGCACAAGTTTATAGTAAGTTTATTATGAATTCGTTATAAGTTCTAACACTTGTACAGGAGTTATGTAGGTGATTTATAACCCTGTTTTCACTGACTTAGGATAAAGATTAATGTTGAGGTTTTTACTTAATTTAATAGTTAAAACTTTAAGTTAACATTTATAAAGTGGGTTTTCACTGAACTCATAATATACTAATCAGACACTTTTATGACAGATCAGCTAAAACAGAAAACAACCTTGAGGGGCCTGGGAAACATTACTAAAAGCTTCTTTTGAGTTCTCTTTAGAAACAAGCACTTCAAGAGAAGAGAAAAGTAAAGAGGACATGTGGACAAGGGAGGCGATCACAGGACTCTGAAGAACATAAGAGCCAAAGTTGAGAAAATTCCTGACACATAAGGAAATATACACTTAAAGAAACTT
>NW_007026173.1:0-885 GCF_000164805.1 Carlito syrichta
GCTGAAAAGAAAAAAAACCAACAACCCCATTACAAAGTGGGCAAAAGATATGAACAGACACTTCTCAAAAGAAGACATGCAAATGGCCAACAGACACAGGAAGAAATGTTCAACCTCAGTAATCATCAAGGAGATGCAAATTAAAACTACACTGAGATACCATCTAACTCCAGTCTGAATGGCCATTATCAATAACTCAAAAAATAACAGATGCTGGAGAGGGTGTGGTGAAAAGGGAACACTTCTACACTGTTGGTGGAAGTGTAAACTAGTGCAACCTCTGTGAAAAGCATGTGGCAACTCCTAAAATCTCTAAAAATCGACTTTCCATATGACCCTGCAATCCCCCTACTGGGAATATACCCTGAAGAACTCAAATCACTCTATAAAAAAGATACCTGCACATGTATGTTTATCGCAGCATTGTTCACAATAGCAAGATCATGGAACCAACCATGCTGTCCATCAAAAGAGGACTGGATTAAAAAAATGTGGCACATATACACAATGGAATATTAGACAGCCATAAACAAGAACAAAATCATGATTTTCGCAGCAACCTGGATGGAACTGGAGTTTACAATACTGAGTGATCTCTCACAGAAAAAAGGTCTCAGTATCACATGTTCTCACTTATAAGTGGACCTTGAACAACTATCATAATACTATAAGAAAAGATTTGACAGTGGCAGGAAGCTATGGGGGGGCAGGGAAAGGAAGGGAGGTGGGATTAACAGTAGTTGATATCTGTCTGGGGCCAAGGGCACACCTCATCAACAAGGGTACCTGCACAATATATATTTGTATACCAATCCCTTAACTGTACCTCACAATTTTAAAAATAAAAAAATATGTTTTAAAAAATGTGGTACATATACACGATGG
>NW_007026174.1:0-748 GCF_000164805.1 Carlito syrichta
CGACATGCTGATCTTCCTTCCTAGTGTTGAACTTTGGGCCTGAAAGGATCCTCTATCTGAGGCCAGCCCTCACCCCAGGTTTTCTGGGTTTTGCTTTGGGTCGGGATGCTGTGGAGACAGGCGTGAGTCACCTGGCTGACCCGCCCAGACGGTTTGAGAGTCACGCCCTGGCATTCCCCGAGGTAGCCCTTGGGATGAGCGAGCCAGTCCACCCTGGGGTATGAGGCGTTAGGAGGTGGAGGCTCCCTGGTGGAGACACATCCCTGTGCCAGGCACTCCCGAGTGATGGGCTCAGTGGGTTACTCTGGCTGCCCTCTCCAGGGAGCGAGCTTCACAATGGGGCACCAAGAGGGGTGTGAAGGCTGGGCACAGGGGCACTCTGGTGTTTTGGGAGGATGAGGCAAAAGTATGAGCCCCCGGGTTCAAGACCAGCCCGGGCATCTTGGTGAGATCGCATCTCTACAAGAAGCCAAAAAACTAAGCTGAGCTTGGTTTCACGTCTGTCGCTCCACCCACCCTGGAGGACACAGTGGGAGAATTGCTGGAGCCCAGCCAATGGAGACCACGGTGGCCGAGAGTGGGCCCCTGCGTTCCAGTCTGGGCCACAGAGTGTGACTCCGACTCAGTATGATGATACCATTCACCACCACCACAACCCCAGGCTGGGCTCTGGGGCTCAACCTGGCATTCTGACCTGCTGAGTCATGGCGAGTGAATGACCTGAGCCTCTGGGTTCAAACCAGACTGA
>NW_007026175.1:0-887 GCF_000164805.1 Carlito syrichta
CTTGATTGCAGCATTTGTCTTTAGATTGTGTGGCACTTTGTGCCATACCAAGCGTTCCATATTTATGGAGCCTAGTGTACCCTCAGGATCTCCTTACATTCCCCCACCACCAGGTCCTGTGTGCAGTCACCCAAATGTTCTTTCACTGAAAGGCATGACCCCTCAAGTCTGAACTCCACTCTTACTGTGTGCCACTGACCTGCGGGCCTGCTCATTCACCTACACCATGTGCACCCAATTCTGGTTGACATGACATGTGGCTAATATTCTGACATCCCATAGGCCTCTCTGATAGTCTTTTATTGGTTAGTCTTGGGAGTTTTGTTTTCCACATAAATCATGTGGTATTTTTTTCCCAACAGTAAAAAACAAATAAAACTAATTTCCACTCGAATTTGAATTGCTAACTTGGGAGAATGTATACTTTCATCATTATTGTTTCTTTCACTTTTCTATCAAGTATTTGATATGTCTTTCTGTTTCTGAAATATGGTACATTTTCATGGTTCTTATTATATGGGTCTTGCAGTTTGCTTGTTAAATCTAACTGTAGTTATTTTATAGTTCTTTTCATTGTTGTGACAGAAAATTTTCTTGTTTCTATTTCTGTGAGTTTATTGCAAATACGGAGAAGCTATCAATTTTATCTAAATGTGGCTATCTCACCATATTCTCTTATTAATTTTATTGTATATTACCTGACTCTCTCGAGTTTCCTAGATGTACGATCATACTTGCTAGGACTGCTAGAAAAACGGTAAATAATTTGGCAGTATAAAATGGCAACAGGAGCCAAGCTCAGTGGCTCAGCCTGTAATCCCGCTCTTTGGGAGGCTGAGGAGAGTGGATTGCCTGAGCCCGCAAGTTCGAGACCCGCCTGGGCAGGC
>NW_007026176.1:0-1432 GCF_000164805.1 Carlito syrichta
AAACATGAATAACAGGCCATTATTACTCAAATGGATCAATTTCTTCATTCTTTACAGAAGTGAATTATCATGATCCTCTTTTACACATCACTGATTTCTGTAAATGATATTTCCAGCATAATAACCTGCTATTTCACTTACTATTTTGCATCAACTGACACTTTTTAACACACACTTTTGTGCAACTACCAGGAGAAAAATTAACTCGAACCAAATTGAAAAATTACCATAACTACTAGTTCACTATGTGTGGTAAAAATAGTGACAACTAGTCTACCATTTATTCTTTTGTGTTGATGACTCCTGGTGCCTCTATTCCTATCAAATAATTTTACAGGAGGAAAAATTAAACTTTTAACCCAAAAAAGTGCCTTAGAAATATCAAATTAGGCCAGGCTTGGTGGCTGAGCCTGTAATCTCAGCAATTTGGGAGGGTGAGGCAAGAGGATTGCCTGAGCCCACAGGTTCGAGACTCGCCCAGGCAAATTGGCGAGACCTCCTCTTTACAATAACTCAAAAAAAAAAAGAGAAAAACTAATAACCAGGCGAGGTAGCACACACCTGTAGTTACAGCTACTTGGAAGGCTGATGTGGAAGGATCGCCGAAGCCTGGCAAGTTGAGGCTGCGGTGGTTGGGAGCATGGCACTACACTCCAGTCTGGGCAACAGAGTGAGACTCCAACTCAAAAAAAAGAAATATCAAATTATATCATTACAGACACATAATAACTAGATCAAATACAACATTATATCGAATAAAACATAGTACTTGAAAGAAGAGTAATATATACTGATTGATCACTTTAAATTCCATCAGGATGATATTATTTATTAATAAATCTCTGCAGGCAGATTATGGCAAGTTTATGAATAATTACATTAAAATATTTACAAATCAATTCATTGTTCACATGTTTAAAATATATACTGAAACACCAAAATAATAACTGATTGCCACTCCAAGGAATCTGAATAATGCTTTTCAGAAGACTTGCACACCTCTACTCAATTCTGAATTAATGACTGAGCAAGCAGTAAGTAATGTATTCCACTCCAGAAAACCTCAGTGTAACATCAATCTGGCATTTAACCCTTACTTCTTAACTTCTCACACATTCTCCACACCTAAGTGTCCTCTCCCAGAGGCAGTTCATTGGAGAATCACTATTACCTGCTCATTCATTCACAGAAAGAGAAATTTAGCGATTAACAGGATCACAGAGAAGGGGAGACATGAGAACATACCCCAATATGAAATTACAAGATGAAGTAAAGAGGCCTGGCCACTCCAGCTACTGATAATTGTATTGAAATTAAAAAAGAACTTTTGTCAATTCTTCGCTGGGCAATAGGGTCAATTATCTAAAACTCTTTGCTAGAATTCAAAAACATACCAGAGCAAGGCCCTTCAACCAAACTCAGATAATTACTG
>NW_007026177.1:0-623 GCF_000164805.1 Carlito syrichta
ACCCGCTGACTTACTCGTTAGCTAACTAGCTAGCTAGCTCACTCATCCAGCTGACTTACCTTGTTAGTTAACTAGTTAGCTAACTGATTCAACCAGCTGACTCAACCAGTTAGCTAAGTAGCTACCTAGTCGACTCAACCAGCAGACTCAACCCATTAGCTAACTAGCTAGATAGCTGACTCAACCTGCAGACTTAATCGATTACCTCTCCATCTAGCTAGCTGACTTAACCAGTTTTCCTAAGTAGTTAGAAAGCTGACTTTACTAGCTGACTTAGCTAGCTGACTTAACTAGTTAGCTACCTGACTAATCTAGCTGACATCTAGTTAGCTATCTGACTTAACTAGGTCACTTAAGTAGTTACTAACTAGTTAGCTAACTGAATAACTAGCTAGCAAACTAGTTAGGTGGCAGACTTATCTAGTTAACTTAAATATTTAGCTAACTTGTGAGCTAGATGACTTCGCTAGCTGACTTAACTAGCTAGCTAATGAGATATCTAGCTCTCTTAACTAGTTGTTTAACGAGCTAGCTAACTGTGTAAACTAGTTGGATAATGAGTTAGCTAGCTGAATTAAACTACTTTTACTAGCGAGTTGGCTAGGTGACTTAACTAGTGGCTT
>NW_007026178.1:0-704 GCF_000164805.1 Carlito syrichta
CATGGTCGACCAAGACGTCGTCCCCAGAGCAGAGCCAAACACACCAGACTCAGCTTGTTCTGCCTCTCGTTAACTTCCATTAACTCCAATAAAAACGCAGAACACTTAGATTAGAAGCACTGTTTTTTCAAAAAAAATTTATAAGCATTTATTTATATACATATATAGAAACTTTGTTTCTATATATGTATAGAAACTTTATGTTTCTATACATATATATAGAAACTTTATGTTTCTATATATATAGAAACTTTATATATATAGAAACTTTATGTTTCTATATATGTATATAAATAAATGCTTAGGGTTCGAGAACCGTCTGGGCAGGAGAGACCTCATCTCTACAATAAATCAAAAAATTAGCTGGGCGTGGTAGCGCGTGCCTGTAGTTCCAGCTACTCAGAAGGCTGAGGCGGAAGGATCGCCAGAGCCCAGCAGGTCGAGGCTGCGGTGGCCGGGAGTGACCACTGCACTCCAGTCTGGGTGACAAGAGTGAGACTCCAACTCAAAAACAACAAAAAAAGAAACTTTATGAAGAAATTACTAATAAATATGCTTTAAAAATTTATGTCTAATCAATGTAGTCTCCTAATTGCTTTTTTGAGTTTAACGTTATTTCAAACTAAAACTGTCAAGTATATATATATATAGAGAGAGAGAGAGAGAGAGTCAGAGTCTCATTCTGTTGCACAGGCTAGACTGCA
>NW_007026179.1:0-588 GCF_000164805.1 Carlito syrichta
TTACACATGAGTTCAGGGGCTTCCTTAATATAACTCGGTGACCACACACAGATGTGCCTGATTAGAATTACATGGATTTTGGAGCAAGGTCCCCTTAGTCATTTTTAAATCATATCAGTCTTTCTTCTCATTCACTCTCTAAATCTCAATTTTCAAGCTAAAGGTAGAAATGGTCCCTTCGTAAAGTAGATACTTGTTAAGTATAGCTGATTTGAACAATATGCTTAGCACACTGTGGAGGATACAGTATAATACAATCTATTCCTGGCTCTGAGAATATTTTAATGTTAATGAGAATTCCAAGATCAATAGGTACAGATTGGGGGGGTGAACTGTTTTTTAAGAATCCTCGGCCGGGCTCCGTGGCTCAGCCTGTAATCCCAGCTCTTTGGGAGGCTGAGGTGAGTGGATTGCCTGAGCCCGCGGGTTCAAGACCCACTTGGGCAACCTGGTGAGACTTCACCTCTACAAAAAAGAAATCGAAATAAAAAAAAAATTATCCAGGTGTGGTAGGGCGCGCCTGTAGTTCCAGCTACTTGGAAGCCTGAGACGGAAGGATTACCGGACCCCAGCAGGTTGAGGTTGTGG
>NW_007026180.1:0-756 GCF_000164805.1 Carlito syrichta
CTGTACTGGGAACTATGGTGGGGGGAGGGAGATGGGATTAACAGAAGCAAATATCTGTCTGGGAACGGGGAAACACCCCATATCAACAGGGTGCCTGAATGAAACGCAATTGTATACCTAACCCTTAACTGTACCCCACAACTTCACAATAAAAAAATAAAAATAAATTAAAAAATTAAAAATGGGCATTTGTAGTTAAACTAATTGGCATTCATTTTTTGACTTGACAATGGATGGCATTTAGGACTGAATCTGAGACTTGCATTTGCTGTTTTAGGGCAAGACTTTCTAGTTTCTTTAAGTTTTTTGGATGCCACCGCAGAAAGTTATGAATACTTATGGCCCAGCCTCATGGACACAAGATGAGTGTCAAAAATGCTGCATGCCTAAATTACATTATCAGGTTACAAACTGTCTTAAAAATTAGAACTAATCAAACAGTCACGGGTTTTGAGCTTGTTCCTCAGCAGCAAGCCCAAATGCGCACAGCTAGTTATCAAAACCACTTAGCTTTGAACTACCTGCTGGCGAAAAAAAAAAAGTATGTGATAAATTTAATAACTCTAACTGTTGTTTACAAATAGATAATAATTGATATAGCCACCAATGTTAAAAAAAAAAAAAAAAACTTGCTCTTGTCCCAGTGCAAATCTGGCAACACATAAAAATCAGCAATTAATTTAAAAACATGTTCTCGGGTATAGAAAAACTTAAGTATATTATTAAATTTATACTCCTATTGATAAGATCCTGTCT
>NW_007026181.1:0-724 GCF_000164805.1 Carlito syrichta
CATCTAGGGCTTTTATAGCTGGAAAGAAGTCAATGCCTGGCTTCAAAGCTTCAAAGAACAGGCTGACTTTCTTGAAAGGGGCTAATGCGGCTGGTGACTTTGAGTTGAAACCACTGCTCTTTTACCATTCCAAAAATCCCTGAGCCCTTAAAAATTATGCTAAATCTACTCTGCCTGTGCTCTAGAAATAAAACAGTGAAGCCTGGATGACAGCACATCTGTTTACACCATGGCTTACTGAATATTTTAAGCCCATTGTTGAGACCTACTGCTCAGAAAAAGTTTCCTTTCAAAATACTACTGCTCACTAACAATGCACCTGGTTATCTAAGAGCTCTGACGGAGATGTACAAATAAATTAATGTTTTCATGCCTGCTAACACAACATCTGTTCTGCAGTCCATGAATCAAGGAGTCATTACAACCTTCAAGTCTTATTTTTTAAGAAATATGTTTTATAAGTAATCGATTGCCATAGATATTGATTCTTCTGATGGATCTGGGCAAACTAAGTTGAAAACTTTCTGGAAAGGATTCATCATTCTAGATGCCATTAAGAATATTCATAGCCGGGCTCGGTGGCTCAGCCTGTAATCCCGTGCCTTTGGGAGGCTGAGGTGAGTGGATTGCCTGAGCCCGCGGGTTCGAGACCCACCTGGGGCAGCGAGACCTCATCTCTACAATAAATCAAAAAAATCATCCGGGCGTGGTACGCATGCCTGTA
>NW_007026182.1:0-676 GCF_000164805.1 Carlito syrichta
AGTGCCTGGCACAGGGGCATATCTCAGCTGGGGTACTCAAACTCCACCCGCTTCATTCGCCAAGTTGGATGCACTTGCTCTTCCCTGGGACCACCTCGGGGAAAGTGAGGGCATGACTCTCAATCCTTAGGGGGGCTAGGATGGCTGAGTGACTCATGACTGTCTCCTCGGCACTTGGGGATGTCGAGACGGGGAAGTTAACCAGAGCCTGGGAGATCGAGACCAGGCTAGACACCATAACAAGCCCTGAACTCGAACCCAAGCACAATCCAGATATCCGTGGATGAGGGCAGGTCTTGGTGGGAGGATCATCTCCAGCCCAGATTTCAAGACCAGGCAGAAAGACCAGGAAAGCCTGTGATCACAGCAGTTTGGGAGTCCCAGGCCAAAACGATGGCCAAGTTGGGCTGTTTGAGAGCAGCCAGGGCAACATAGTGAGGAAAGAAAAGAAAGGAAGAAATAAAGAAACAAAAAAAATGAAAGGAAGGAAGAAAGAAAGAAAGGGAGGAAGGAAGGAAGGAAGGAAGGAAGGAAGGAAGGAAGGAAGGAAAGAAAGAAAGAAAGAAATCCATTCTCCTGCAAACCTTCTTCCCCCAATCCTTCCCACCGTCCCCAAACATAGAAGGCTCACCCAAAGCTCATTACCCTCCACCCCAACCCCCCCAATGGCTGCACC
>NW_007026183.1:0-1005 GCF_000164805.1 Carlito syrichta
ATGCTGGTCATATTGGGTTAGAGTCAAAGCCTAAATACCTAATTTAAATTTCCTATATTCAAATAATTTCAATGTCAATTAGGGATTGAACATATGAATTGAGGAGTGAGAGGGACATAATTCAGTTCATAACATTCTGCCTTGAACCCTCAAAATTCATGTCTGCCCATCAATCAACTCTTGCCATCAGGGATGTTCTCTTAACCATTCCTTTCTTTTCCCCATAAGTGAAAAGATGGCAGAAATCACTAGTAAATGTTCAGCATTCCTGATATGGAATGGAGAAAAAAAAATTTCTTTCCTTGATCATGATATACTTGATTAATGCTTTCTACACCACATTATCTATATGTTACGGCCTTTTCTTCTAATAAAATGCTACTTGACAAAGCTGCACACTTGGCTATGTATCTTATTCTCTGATCTGTTGAGGTGAACCTAAAGTATTCAATCTCTTGGGAGCAGTTTCTCGGTGGTTTTATTCTGAACCCTTGCCCTGTGTGAGAGTGATGTTAATATGGCTTTCAACCTCATCCCTTCTTAAGTTCTCCAGCGTCTGAAAAGACACCCTATGGCCACACCCTCAAACTTCCTAACACCAGATTTAATGGTATTTTTTCTCATCCAATCCTTGCATCCTAAGGTCTCATCATGTGAGCTATGCCCACATGCCAGTGATCTAGCTCAAGCTGTCAGGCCCTTCAGTCACAGCCCTTCTTAGTCCTCCAGTCCGGGGCTAAAGATGTGAAGTTACCCACCCTTATATCTAGCATTAGGCCCTGTCCATTTACACATGACCTCTCCCTTTTCCCTAAACCATGGAGCCCAAATGTCCCAGATCCTGACAAATGCCTGTACCAGGACCTCCTCGGGCCCTGTGCCTTTGAACCAAGTGTGTTCATCACAGACTGTTTCTCCAGACTCTGCAGCCACTTCTGTCTCAGAGGGGATTTTCACCAAAATGAAAAGGAAGAGATTTTAGTTTCAGGGAATACAAAAGGAATG
>NW_007026184.1:0-842 GCF_000164805.1 Carlito syrichta
CTGGGGCCTTCGACCCATTGTGTTTGAGGAAATAGGGAGGAGCAGCAAGAAAGGAAAATGGGAAAGCTTGATAGGATTGGCCTTCTTTGAAATTATGGGAAGCAATGTGGAAGATATATTTGAAAGCATTAGAACACTTCACTGAGAATAAAAGACTTCTTTAGTTCTTTTCAGTAAACCTATTTGGATTTTCCCCCTGATTTCCATCCAGTGGCGTCATTAGTCTTTACTTCACTCTGTGTCTTGCGATCATAGGATTACCTAAGCCATTTTCATAATTGTAACCTCTTTAGGGGCACCAACATTCCCTTGAAGAGTGAAGGCTCATGATTCACCCCTTCTTTGACTCAGCAAATAGTTTTCTGTAAAATAAAGCAGAGGATCCAAAGCAGAAGAATGGTCAGTGCACTGCCCTTCAGCCTGCAACAGATGGGGAGTCCAACTCAAAAAACAAAACAAAACAAAGCAAAGCAGAAAGCAAGGTAACGAAAAGAGAGAGGGAGGAAGAAAGAGCCTAGGGCCTGATGGCTTCACAGCTGAATTTGTCCAAGCAGTTGAAAAGCAAATATAAGTTTCATTTAAACTCTTCACAAAAATCGAAGAGGCAGAAATAATTCCCAACTGACTATATGAGCCCAGAACGACTCTGATAGGAAAACAAGACAGACACACGCAAAGTAAAAGCAAAGAATACCACAGACCAATATCACTGATGTACACAGGCATGACAAAGTCTTAGCGACAACCAAGTTAAACAGAACACTGCTTTTGTGCCTATTGTTAGAAAAAGCATTGAGGTGATTTGGGCCTTTTCTATATTCATTAGTAAAGGGGTATAAGTT
>NW_007026185.1:0-747 GCF_000164805.1 Carlito syrichta
TTGTATGAGGCTCAGTCAATTAGACACCCATCACAAAGGAGAGACAATCACTGGACACCAATTATAGAGGATACTCAGTGGAACACCCATCACAGGGGATGACTGGTCACTGGGCAAACACGGAGGAGGACAAGTCATTGGGTATCAATCACAGAGAATGGACAGTCACTTGGGCATCCATTTTAGAGGAGGACCAGTCACTAGGGCAGCATTATCAGGGATGTGGTCACTGGGACACTGATCACATTGGAAGGAGAATCACTGGAATACCCATCAGAGAGGAAGGTGAGTCACTAAGGAATACATTTTGAAGGAGGGCTAGTGACTGGGCAGCCTTCATAGTTGAGGCCAAGTCACTAGGGAGCCCATCACACAGATGGGTCAGTCATTATGGCACTCATAAGAGAGAGTGTGTAGTTTCTGAAGCACCCAGCACAGAGAAGCGTCATTCACTGTAGCACTCGTCACAAAGGTGCACCAGTCAAATTGGTATGCATCACAAAGGAGGGCTAGTCACTGGATGATCGATCATAGAAATGGGTTTGTCACTGTGGCAGCCATCCCCAGACGAGGTCCAGTCTCTGTGACAGCAATCATGAAGAAGTGCCATTACAGATGAAGGTAAGTCACTGGGCACCCATCACACAGGAGGACACCCTTCCCAAAGGAAGGCTAGTCATCAGAGCACCCATTTTTGAGATGCCCATTAAGAGGTTCAAACATCACTGAGATGGATATCCCACAGGG
>NW_007026186.1:0-623 GCF_000164805.1 Carlito syrichta
AAGGAAGAAGTAAAGGAAGAAAGAAATCCATTCTCCTGCAAAACTTCTTACCTCAGTCCTTCCCCACGCTCTCCCACATACAAGCATCCCCCAAGCTCAGCACCTTCCAGTCCCAACCCCCACCAGTGACTGCCCCTCTTTGCTGTGAGAGTTCAATAGGCTCCCTGGCCTGGCTCCTCTGGCTCCCCCAATCCCATTTTTCCTAGCTGTAAAGTCAGTTGTCCTGTGAACACACCACACACAGTTGAGAATCTGTATATGATTCTGATGGTTTTGGAGACAGGGTGTTTCTCTGTGACCCCGGAAGCCTCAAAATTGCCAGTTCTTGCGATCATCGTGCCTCAGCCTCCAGTGTTGCTGGGATGATGGGCAACTCGACTCAAGAATCCCTGTTGGGATTTGTGCAGAGATGGCATCTACCTGCGTGACCCGCTATGGCCTATGCTAACCTTGGGTTCCTGGACTCCTGCCATCCTCCCACCTAAGCATTCCAGAGCACTGGGATTCCAGGCATGGCCTGCCATGTCAGGCCTTCTGGTTCATTTTTTGATGAAGTTTGGAGGCCAGGCTCAGGGGCTCAGCCTTGTCATCCCAGCGCTTTGGGTGTTCAAGTCCTGCAGCCA
>NW_007026187.1:0-871 GCF_000164805.1 Carlito syrichta
CCTTTTACTATTTTGAGGTACGTTCCCCAAATGCCTAGATGTTCAAGGGTTTTTATCAAGAAGTGTTGCTGGATTTTATCAAAAACTTTTTCTGCATCTAATGATATAATCATGTGATTTTTGTTTTGACATCTGTTGATGTATTTAAGTACATTTATGGTTTTACGAATGTTGAACCAGGCTTGCATTCCAGGGATGAGGCCTATTTGGTCATGATGGATGATTTTTAAAATGTGTTGTTGAATCTGGTTAGCTAGGATCTTGTTGAGGATTGTAGCATCTATGTTCCTCAAAGATATTGGCCTGTAGTTCTCTTTCTTTGTTGGGTCTTTAACTGGCTTGGGTATCAATGTGATGTTAGCTTCATAAAATGATTTGGGGAGAGTTCAATCTTTCTCAATCACCTGGAATACCTTCAGTAGGATTGGTATCTGGTCCAGGGTTTTTTTTTTGTAGGTAGTTTTCTTATTATGTAGTCAATTTCCTTGATTGTTATTGGTCTATTTAGGGTCTCAATTTCTTCTTGTTTCAACCTAGGCAGTTGTGTGATGACACAAAGTCCTCCATTTCCAAAAGGTTTTCAAGTTTGTTTCCACACACGTGTACATAGTAGTCTCTAATGGTCTTTTGTATTTCTTCAGGATCAGATGTGACTTCATCTTTAGTGATTCTGATTGTGCTTATTTGGGTTTTTTTCTCTCTTTTTCTTGGTCAGTCTAGCTAGGGGACCATTGATCTTCTTTATCCTTTCAAAGAGCCAGTTTTTTGTTTCATTGATTTTTTTGTATTATCTTTTTGTCTTCTATGTCCTGGATTTGGGCTTTTATTCTGGTGATCTGGTTCTTCTGCTGAAATTAGAATTTTTGTGGTC
>NW_007026188.1:0-319 GCF_000164805.1 Carlito syrichta
GATTCCAGGCTCGGTGGCTCAGCCTGTAATCCCGCGCCTTTGGGAGGCTGAAGTGAGTGGATTGCCTGAGCCCATGGGTTCGAGACCCGCCTGGGCAGCAAGACCTCATCTCTACAATAAATCAAAAAATCAGCCGGGAGTGGTAGCGCATGCCTGTGATTCCGGCTACTTGGAAGGCTGAGGCGGAAGGATCGCCGGAGCCCAGCAGGTCGAGGTTGCGGTGGCCGGGAGCGGCCACTGCACTCCAGTCTGGGCGACAGAGTGAGATTCAACTCAAAAAAAAAAAAAAAGAATTTCAAAATGTCAGTCACATAACATT
>NW_007026189.1:0-689 GCF_000164805.1 Carlito syrichta
ACAGCCTCACTAGTCCTCTAACACCCCTGATGGAGAGGTAGATCAATTTTCCTCCTCATGAATGCTTTCAGACACCATGAAAATGTGAAAGCTGACCCGGGAGAGATGAGGTGTAATAAAAATAAACAAGCAGAAACCTCCCAACCAAAGTCACCTGTGTCAAGGTCAGAGTTGCCAAACCCTTGCAGCTCACCCATAAAAGGGCAGAACTTCCACTGACTGACAGCTGGCATAAAATATTTTCATTTCACCCTCACCTGCAAAAAAATGTTTTTATTCAATTGGAGTCTCGGAGGGACACCCTGTATGTTAAACACACAGGAGGCATTTATTTTGTGCATTCGAATGTATAAAATACACCAGTTCTCAATGCACAGAGACCCCCAAGTCTACCCTGGTGCTTTATACAGACATTTAAACTCAGGGTCAAGGTCACAGACACAGGGCTGAGAGCAACCTCCATGGTGACCTATGGAAGTGAAGAGGATTATTGGAGGAATCCGGGTTCTAGTGAGATGTTAGAAAATCACTGTTCCACTTCTGCACTGCTGGTGGGAATGAAACTAGTGCAACCTCTTTGGAAGACAGTGTGGTGAATTCTGAAAGAACTAGAAATTTGACATTCGATCTGACTCAGCAATCCCCCTATTGGGATTCTACTCCAATCCATTCTTCAAAGAAGATATCTG
>NW_007026190.1:0-1547 GCF_000164805.1 Carlito syrichta
TTCCAACTGGAATTTTAAGCAGTGAAAATGATTCATTTACATTACATGACTGTAGGTGGGCTCTTTGCTAGCATCCACCACATGTACTTCTATAAATAATCTGTAAGAAACTAAGTACTGCACTCTGAATTTCACTATGGATTTAATGTTCACCATGTTAGAATGCCAAATATTTTGCTAAAACATGAAACACATTTCCAAATCTTAACAATTCAGTTAGCACAATAAAATTATGCATTCTATGTAACACATGTCAATTTTTTTATTTCTTAGGAAAAATGTAACACTTTTATATTTTATTTTATTTATTTAATTATTTTTTTGAGTTGGAGTCTCACTCTGTCGCCCAGACTGGAGTGCAGTGGCCACTCCCGGCCACTGCAGCCTCGACCTGCTGGACTCCGGCAATCCTTCCACCTCAGCCTTCCAAGTAGCTGGAACTACAGGCGTGCACTACCACACCCAGCTAATTTTTTGATTTATTGTAGAGATGAGGTCTCACCAAGTTGCCCAGGTGGGTCTCAAACCCATGAACTCAGGCAATCCACTCACCTCAGCTTCCCAAAGGCACAGAATTACAGGCTGAGCCACCGAGCCTGGCTTGGATACATAATTTAAAAGATGTATTTTTTCATAATAGAGTTGCCTTTGCCCTCCACTCACCCAATAAAGGGAAGGCACTGAAGAATTTTTAAACAGCTGTCTCTTTTAGAAATGAACTGATTAAAAGGAATAAGTTTATATCTGATTGATTGCTTTATATGTTGCTTGTTAACTGGGGACTTTGGGAGAGGTCCCTTAATTTATTTGAAACATATTAAATGATAGTTTATAATCAGTTTTCACTCGTGGGATATGGCTCCAAGGTCAACCAATTCCATCCCAAGTGGTATATCTTTATAGACAAGATAAAAAGCTGACTGAGTTTGGTATGCTTGTGTCTTCATCTCTTTTTTTTCACATATTGATTTTTTTTTTTAGATCACAGAATCCTACTTCTGGGTTTGCAGAAGCATATCTGTAAATAACAAATTCTGTACTGTACTTTGTTAATTTGGTAAATGTATGCATCATGATACATATTTAGGTAGAATAAAGGTAAAGATAAATTTAGCTATAATTGCTTTTATTAATAACATTTATGATTGAAGCTCAGCTAG
The DNA here is from genome assembly GCF_000164805.1 of Carlito syrichta. Classification (NCBI taxonomy): domain Eukaryota; kingdom Metazoa; phylum Chordata; class Mammalia; order Primates; family Tarsiidae; genus Carlito; species Carlito syrichta. Next base: position 1,161 of record NW_007026190.1, read on the forward strand.
TCTAATGATGGTCTCAAAAGGCAAAGGAGTAATTTGCTTTAAAAGCATAGCAAAACAAGTAATGAACAAGAGCATCCTAAATTTACCAAATAACCTTATTACTGCAAGATTAACCATTTTAAAAATAAGAAAGAAGAAAATAATTTTTTTGTATATCTTAAAAACTTAACAAACATTAGTGGGTACTAATCAAAATGTACAGGAGCAGGGTTTTTGAAAATATTTTCAGGGTTAAAATTTTGATCTGAAAAAATATAGATTATTTCCAGCAAAAACAACTGGAAAAAACCAGAAGTGGTTTCTCCTGATATCAAGTTTAGCAGCAATATTTTTGACATATCATCTGGGATTAGTTAAAACATATGTCTTCCCTTATTTGCCTGGGTC
>NW_007026191.1:0-863 GCF_000164805.1 Carlito syrichta
CAGTGACCACCAGAGAGAGTCTAGAACTTGTTTCCTTGACATCATTTTCTGCTTTGTGGTTATTTGCTTCCTCATTTTAAGGTATAAGGGTAGAATGAGAGGTGTGAAAAGACAGGAGGTCCAGCAAAAAAGTGACAAATAAGGTAAGAGAACAAAATTAATTTGGTACAAAGGCCAAAATCAACACTTCCAATGGTTTTCATTCACTCTTCTCAGTTGGATTCCTACTCAGCCCTCCCTCATCTTCCTCATTCCACAACTCCAACACACTGCATTCAAATTCCCCTTTGGACTTTGTCATCGTCACCCTGGTAACACCTGCTGGTCTGGTACACAGTCTTCTTTTCTTCTTCTAGATAGTGCAGAGTCTCAATGCAGGACTGATCATTTCATCTTTGTACACCCCATGACAATGCCTGGGCATACACAGGAGGTCAGGAAAGCTGATCAACTGGTTATCTTCAGTCAATATGTTTCACTGTTGTTATCATGGTGTTGAGTGCTGCTGACAAGTTCACAGACATTCTCTGTGTGTCCCATAACAATGAGTGGGCAGGCAGCAGGGAAATCAAGAAATTTACTCAACAGAATCTCTTCAATAACAACTTCTTCACCTTTGCTATCAGCCTCAAATAATTTAAAAGAGCATTAATTTTTTTTCATTTGTTATATAATACAATATTTTATACATCCCTCCTTCTCTTTTTAAACTTCAAATCACTTTCTTAAAACTTTTTTTCTCTAAATTTCAGGAATAAATATAATAGCATATCCCTTGATCACCAAGACATCACATTTCTATAATCAAAATTATTAAATAAATATGATGCTCTGTAAACACTTTTTTTTAAAGCAATGCCCAA
>NW_007026192.1:0-728 GCF_000164805.1 Carlito syrichta
TGCAAACCCACTTCTGGGAGTCTGTATTCTAGAAACAAAGGGGGAAACTTTCAAAGACATTTGTTCTACAGAGTTGCTAACATAGTAGTACCTCAAGGACCACCCAGCTGGTCCACGATCTCATGCCCAGCGGTCATGGAATCATGTGGGATGCCTGTGTCCACCTTGGTGCATCAGTTTGGGAGGCACACCGGGTTGGACTGTCCCATGACTGATGGTTTTACCTCCTTGACTTGATTTAAGGGGATGCCTGTCTACCTTCTTTACTGTAAAGTTTCTATTTTTCTCTTTATGTGTTGTGAGGAGGAACTGTATAAAAGTTTTACTTCTTGTGCTTCACCAAAACTAATTTTGGCATTTGTTGATAATTCTTGCCAAAAGCAGTTATCACTGTGGTCAGATCACTATATTCTGTTTTCACTATTACTTCTCTTCTCCATTTTTCAATTAGCATTTTACTGTAAGGAATATCTTTCCTTTCTTCTACATTTAAATTCTTTTAATTTCATTACTTTTACCAGTTGGACTCCCAGATTTCATGCTTTATTGGGTATTATCCATGACCCTAATACATGTTCTGCTCAAGAGATTGGCCATTGGGATGCACGTTGGGTCTCATGTCTTTCTGACACTTCCCCATCATTGCTCGAGCACTGCCTTTTTTGGCATCACAAGATACTCCAGAGTCATTGTGTATGTGGTCTGCTCCCTGCTGTGGGGTCAGCCTT
>NW_007026193.1:0-656 GCF_000164805.1 Carlito syrichta
CAGTTTCCCACTACTGTCAATTGTTTTCTTATAGCTTTATAATTGTTCAAGCTCCGCTTATGAGTGAAAACCTATGGAACACTGTCATTTGTTTCTGTGATAAATCACTGAGTATGATCAACTCCAAATCCATCCAAGTTGTTGCAAAGTTCATATATTTGTCCTTCTTTATGGTTACATAATATTCCATTATGTATATATACCCCATTTTTTTAAAAAATCCAGTCCAGCTTCTATGGGCAACACGGTTGTTTCCATGTTTTTGCTATCGTGAATATAGCTGCAACAAACATACATATGCAGCTGTCTTTTTAGTAGAATGACTTGAGTTCTTCCAATATATTCGCAATAGGGGAATTGCTGGGTCATATGGAAGATCAATTTCTAGTTCTTTCAGGAATCACCACACTGTCTTCTAAAGGGGCTGCACCAGTTTGCTTTCCCACCAGCAGTGTAGAAGCATTTCTTTTCTTTTTTTCTTTTTTTTTTTGAGTTGGAGTCTCATTCTGTCGCCCAGGCCAGGGTGCAGTGGCCGTTCCCGGCCACCGCAACTTCGACCTGCTGGGCTCCGGCGATCCTTCCACCTCAGCCTTCCAAGTAGCTGGAACTACAGGCGCGCGCTACCACACCTGGCTACTTTTTAAAAATTTATTGTA
>NW_007026194.1:0-855 GCF_000164805.1 Carlito syrichta
GTGTCTGTAGTCTCTACAGGGTTTAAGCGGCACCATCCTGGGGAAAGAACACTTGGAAACTTTCTGAGGTTGGGGCAAATTGTCACTACTCAGAGACGTTTGAATAACGGAGACAGAACAGGCTCAACCCTCTGCTGAGACATAGTCAGCAGTGAGCCCTTTCTAGGGACAACCTGAGAAAATGTTCCCACCAAGACCCTACCCTTCTAGGATATCTAGCCCTTTGGAAGTCCTGGCCATTGCCCCATGGCCATCCACACTCCCAGTTCCTCTGTGGATGGAACAGTCTTGGACTTCCTCCCCCTTGCTTCAAAGCAACAGAATTAACTCTCATTTTCCTCAGCACAGTTGTCACTAACTGATATGTTCTTGCATGTGTCTTTTTTTGTATTTTTTATTGTTTAGCTGCCCTTCATGTGTCCCTGTCTCCTGTTGTTCATGCATTTTTATTTGCTGATTATCCACCAGAAATTCATTTTTTTTTTTTGAGTTGGAGTCTCACTCTGTCACCTGGGCTGGAGTGCAGTGGCATGCCCACAGCCACTGCAACTTTGACCTGCTGGGCTCAGGCGATCCTTCCACCTCAGCCTTCCAAGTAACTGGAATCACAGGTACATGCCACCATGCCCAGTTAATTTTTTGATTTATTGTAGAGACGAGGTATCACCAAGTTGCCTGGGTTTGTCTCAAACCCCTGGTCTCAGGCAATCCTCTCGCCTCTGCCTTCCAAGTGCTAGGATGACAGGCATAAACCAACATGCCTGGCTTACTTGTACAGCTTACACCTCCTCTCCAGTAAAGCTCAGGTCCCCTGACAAAAAAAATCCTGTCTGTGTTTCTCATTGCCACACCTGA
>NW_007026195.1:0-5673 GCF_000164805.1 Carlito syrichta
AAATCTCAACAAAATGAAAAATGAATTCTTCTTAGATCCAGCTCTAAGTCAGATCACAGGGAAAACTAGGGTCCCTGAAATTATACACATACACAGATTTAATACTTGTCTAAGCAGAAACCCACTAGCAAAGACCTCTTCGGGAGCCAGTGCCTGGGTGGCCAGGATGGGAAAATCTGAATCTATTGCTGGAGGCTCCCTGTGGGCAACTCTGTGACTTTAAACACTCCAAGGGAACCAGCCAGAGGGGGCCCCTCACACTTTTGCACTTTTGAGCTCTGGGAACTCTTCCAGGTCTTCACAGTGAATATTGAAGAAAAACCCTCTAGCCTCTGGCAGGCAGAGGGGGGAAAAAAGAAATTTTAAAATTCATCAGGGATCTTGTTCTTAACAAGACCTGTACTGACAAGAAACATTTTTTTTTTTTCCAGGGATTGAACTTCTGGAATTTTATCAAAGCCTAACTGGCCTGAAGGCGGGGAAGTGCCTGATCTAGCCATCTCTTTTTTTTTTTGAGTTAGAGTCTCACTTTATTGCCCAGACTGGAGTGCAGTGGCTGCTCCCGGCCACTGCAGCCTGGCCTGCTGAGTGCTGGCGATCCTTCTGCCTCAGCCTTCCAAGTAGCTGGAACTACAGGTGCGCGCTACCACGCCTGGCTTTTTTTTTATTGTAGATATGAGGTCTCGCCAAGTTGCCCAGGTGGTCTCGAACCCGTGGGCTCAGGCAATCCAGCCACCTCTTGTCATTCTGTTTCTTCTAAGGGGCAGAGGTTGGGGTGGACCTGAGAAGCAGGTGAAGCCCAGGGGTCTGGGATCCCTGAAAGACAAAGACTAATCACAGGACTGTAGAACTCTTTCTCTCTCCAAACGGTCCCACTGTGTTAAAAGCCTATTTACTGCAGGTCCTTTTACCTAGTACATCAGGTCATATTTTCACCAGAATGTGGCAAGGCATACATTAAGCATAATTTGGAGAGACGGAACAACATAAAACCAGAATTAGCTATGACAAGAATGTTGGAATTATACCTGATTTAAAAAAAAAATCTATGATCAATATGCGAGGAGATATCAAGAGAAATTAAAAATATATTTTGAACTTAATTTAAAAGAAAATACAATTTATTAAAATGTGTGACATGCAACAAAAGCAGTGCTTAGAGGGACATTTATAGCATTGAATACATGTATTAGAAAAAAGAGAGATAAAACAATAATATAAGCTTCCACATCAGGAAACTAGAAAAAAAGAGCAAATTAAATCTAAAGGAGAGCCGGGCTCAGTGACTAAGCCTGTAATCCCGTGCCTTGGGACGCTGAGGTGAGTGGATTGCCTGAAACCGCGGGCTCGAGACCTGCCTGGACAACTTGGTGAGACCTCATCTCTACAATAAATCAAAAATTAGCCAGGCGTGGTAGTGCGTGCCTGTAGTTCTGGCTACTTGGAAGGCTGAGGCGGAAGGATTGCAGGAACCCAGCAGGTTGAGGCTGCGGCCGGGAGCATGCCACTGCACTCCAGTCTGGGCGACAGATTGAGACTCCAACTCAAAAAAAATAAAAATAAAAAAATAAATCTAAAGCCGGGCTCAGGGCTCAGCCTGTAATCCCACACCTTTGGGAAGCTGAGGTGAGTGGATTGCCTTAGCCCACGGGTTCGAGACCCGCCTGGGCAGTGAGACCTCATCTCTACAATAAATGAAAAAATCAGTTGGGCGTGGTAGGCATACCTGTAATTCCGGCTACTTGGAAGGCTGAGGCAGAAGGATCGCCGGAGCCCAGCAGGTCGAGGCTGCGGTGGCCAGGAGTGGCCACTGCACTCCAGTCTGGGTGACAGAGTGAAACTCCAACTCAAATAAATAAATAAATAAATAAATAAATAAATAAATAAATAAATCTAAAGGAGAAAATGATAAAAATCAGTGCAGGAATTAATGCAACTGAAGTCAGGAAATCAATAGTTTATCAAGATATAAATCTTTCCCAACTTGATCTTTAATTTCAGCACAATCCCAAATAATCTCAGCAAGTTATTGTATGGATATCAGCACCCTGACTCCAAAGTTTATATGGAGAGGAGAATGACACAGAACAGCCAATTTAGTGCTGAAGGAGAAGAACAAAGTTGAAGGAATAACACTATCAAACTTCAAGATTTAACTATAAAGCTGTAGTAATCAAAACTGTAATATTGGTGAATGAATAGATATGTAAATCAGCAGAACAGAATAGATGTGCATAAATGTAATCAACTGATCTTTGATAAAGGAGCAAAGAGTGCAAAGGAGCAGAAAATGGTGCTGGAAAACTGAACATCCATCTGCAGAAATTAAATAAATTTAGGCATAAACTTTATAGCTGTCCCATAAAATAGCTCAAATGGACCATCTAGCTAAATGTAAAAGAAAAAATTATGAAACTCCTAAAAGATAACATAGAAGAAAATCTAGATGACCTTGCATATGACAATGACTTTGTAAAAACAACACCAAGACTGTAATCTATGAAGAAAATAATTGCCAAGCAAGACTTCATTAAAGTTAAAGACTTTTGCTCATGAAAGTTACTGGTAAGAGAATGGAAAGATAAACCACAGACTGGGAAATAATATTTGAAAAGACACCTTTGATAAATGACTGCTACTCAAAAGATATAAATAACTCTTAAAATCAACAATAAAAAGTCAAACAATGCAATTACAAATAGGCAAGAAACCTAAGTGAACCTCACCAAAGAGGTAGCACAATTGGAAATAAGCATATAAAGTATATTCAACACATATAACTAAGGAATTGAACATTAAAACAACAATGAGAAATCATTTCTAGAAAATGGTCAAAATCTGAAACACTGTCAACACCAAATGTTGAGGAGGATGTGGGGCAATAGAAACTCTCACTCTTTGCTGCTGGGACTGAAAATGGTACAGCCACTTGGAAGACAGTCTAGCAATTTCTTACAAAACTAACATACTCTTACCATATGATCCAGCAACTTCATTCCCTGATATTTGCTTACATAAGCTGAAAGCTTATGACCACACAAAAACCTGCACATGGGTGTGTATGGAAGCTTTATTCATAATTACTAAAACTTGGGAGTAATAAGTGTCCTTCAGTAGTTCAACATTTGAACAAACTGTGGTACATCCAGGCAATGGAATATTATTCGGAGCTTGAAAAGAAATAAGCTATCAATCTGTGAAAAGACATGGGGAAGCTTAAATGTATATTACTGTGAAAGAAGCCAGTCAAAAAAGACTACATACTGTAGCCTTTATGTGACATATTGTCATAATTGCTATGACATTTTGGAAAAGACAGAACTATAGAGACAGTGACTCCCTGAGATTGGGGGTAGGGAGAGATGATCAGGCAGAGTACAGAAGCCTTGTATGGGAGTGAAGTTATTCTATACAGTACTCCAGTGGTGAACACATGTCATTGTACAGTCATCAAAACCTAGACAATGTACAACATCTACAGTGAACCCTAATGAAAACACAGTGACTTTGAGTGATGATGCGTGAATATAGTTTCATCAGTTCTGATAATGTCCCCAGGTGGTGCAGGATGTTGAAAGTGTCAGATTTTGGGCATGTGCAAGTCAGAGAGTTTATGGGAACTCCTTGGGATTTCCACTTACTTTGGCTGTGAACCAAAAACTACGCTAAAAAATAAAGTTTACTAATTAAAAAGTATATACACATATATCCTTTGACATTGTTAAAATTTACTTCATTCAATCTGTCCATTTATATTACTGCTAGCTCTACCCTAGAGGTGATCAAATAAATAAATGCATCTCTTCTTTTACATTGTTGTTATTGATTCTAAATATCTATCCAATTATTAAGGAGTCTGACAAACCTTTTCTCTTTAATACTTGTGTTATTTATTATTTCAGATTAAAGGTAATGGCTAGTGACATAATGCCTATCTCCTAAATTAAAGAATTGAGAATCTGTGATTCATTCCATCTCAGTACATCCATCTTCTCTCTCCTGGGATCTACATGGTGGTTGTTCCCTGGGTAACTCCAATTAAGTCAGCATGTACATGAACAAGACTCAGATGCTTTGAACTTGTGCCTGTTGAAATCATCCTCTTTGCTCTTAGTAGATTCAACCTCTTCAGCTACCTACTTTATAAATTTTATCTTAGTGTTACATTCTAGAAAGATACAAACATATTTAACAACTCAGTCAACCTTGACCAAAGAGCAAGTTAAAGTATTTTCCTGATAGAAATTACTGAAGACATTTATTTTTGCATTCATAAAAACATCTTTAAATCACGTTTTATTTAGTGTGCTACTTATGAAGATATTTTGCATCACAGTACAAATGTAGAAGACTTATTCCTCCTTTTCTGTTGAGTAAAGCATGGTTGATTATGTCTGTTTGGGGATACTTTTGAGATGTCAATTTTGATTTGAACAAAGGAAGCTGATTTGAATTTTCTAATATTTATATTTGTCTTCTGGTGAACTCATCATTGTGTTTCTATTGCCTTTATGTAAATGATAAAGATTCTGCTCATCACAAAATTTAATACATGGAAAGTCTCTGATGTTAGCACCATCGGCTTGATCCTCATGGAATCACTTTCACATGTGTCTCCCCTGGATGGTGGATGTTCTTTCTTTTCTATAACAAGTGGACATTAAAATGACGTTCTAAAATAGATTATCTTTGCCTCACAAGAAGAGATTTTGCCGTTAGTTATTCATAAGATTTCCTTTTTGTCAGAAATGCATATGGAAAGTTTTTATTGAACACACAGTCCTTCTTGAAAAATAATGCTGTTTATAATATACTATAAAATATATCATAATTATATCTTTATATATGTGTATATATAGTTTGTGTTGTATTATCTATATTGCATTCTAATATATATATCATTATTTTATAGTTATATATGTTTACATCAATTGTTTGGAGCAATTTTTTAAAGATAAAAGTTCTCCAGTCTCATTTATTCCAAGAATTTAGATGGATATAGTTTTCACAAGTATAATTTTTCATGTCTATACATGATTATACCAGAGAAATGTCCCTGTATAGAAAAAAAGATGTGTAGAAACCATAATGCTACCATTTTTGTTCCATCTACTTTTATTTATTTATTTATTTATATATATATTTTTTTATTTATTTAATTTTTAGTTGGAGTCTCACTCTGTCACCTGGACTGGAGTGCAGTGGCCACTCTCTGGCCACCGCAACCTCACCTGCTGGGCTCCGGTGATCCTTCTGCTTCAGCCTTCCAAGTAGCCAGAATTACAGGCATGCACTATCACACCCGGCTGATTTTTGGATTTATTGTAGAGATGAGGTCTCGCTGCCCAGGCAGTTCTTGAACCCGCGGGCTCTGGCAATCCATTTGACTCAGCCTCCCAAAGGCACGGAATTACAAGCTGAGCCACCGAGCCTGGTTCCATCTACTTTTAGAATAAAAGTCTCTTTTATAACCTATCTTGGTCAGCTTAATAGGGGAAAGAATTTACAACAATGTAGTTAGAAATATCAGTAGGGCTTTCTGGTTGATATCAAGCATTTAAGGTTTCTAATTTCCCTTTTAAGATTTGTGAAAAATGTTAAAGAATATAGGTCAAATATATGCCAGATTCCAAAAAGAGTTTCCAAAGAGTCACAGGGAGTTCATAGGAAAGC